>NW_026600804.1:0-80000 GCF_029448725.1 Salvelinus fontinalis | reverse complement strand
CGCAGGGTGACGTCAGCTGCCATGTTCATTATAGCTATTAATCATCTAACAATAACCCATGAAATACAGTGTAAGTCAAAAGTATGGACACACCTACTCGTTCATATTATGTCACGAACAGCTCAAATAAGCAAAGAGAAACGACAGTCCATCATTACTTTAAGACAGGAAGGTCAGTCAATGCGGAACGTTTCAAGAACTTTGAAAGTATCTTCAATTGCAGTCGCAAAAACCATCAATCGCTATGATGAAACTGGCTCTGATGAGGACCGCCACAGGAAAGCGCTATGATGAAACTGGTTCTCATGAGGACCGCCACAGGAAAGCACTATGATGAAACTGGTTCTCATGAGGACCGCCACAGGAAAGCACTATGATGAAACCTGTTCTCATGAGGACCGCCACAGGAAAGCACTATGATGAAACCTGTTCTCATGAGGACCGCCACAGGAAAGCACTATGATGAAACTGGCTCTCATGAGGACCGCCACAGGAAAGCACTATGATGAAACTGGCTCTCATGAGGACCGCCACAGGAAAGGAAAACCCAGAGTTACCTCTGCAGCAGAGGATAAGTTCATTAGAGTTACCATCCTCAGAAATTGCAGCCCAAATAAATTCTTCACAGAGTTCAAGTAACAGACACATCTCAACATCAACTGTTCAGAGCAGACTGTTTGAATCAGGCCTTCATGGTTGAATTGCTGCAAAGAAACCACTACTAAAGGACACCAATAAGAAGAAGAGACTTGCTTGGGCCAAGAAACACGAGCAATGGACATTAGACTGGTGGAAATCTGTCCTTTGGTCTGATGAGTTCAAATTTGAGAATTTTGGGTTCCAACCGCCGTGTCTTTGTGAGACGCTGAGTAGGTGAACGGATGATGTCCGCATGTGTGGTTCCCACCGTGAAGCATGGAGGAGGAGGTGTGATGGTGTGGGGGTTCTTTGCTGGTGACACTGTCAGATATCTATTTAGAATTCAAAGCACACTTAACCAGCATGGCTGCCACAGCATTCTGCAGCGATACGCCATCCCATCTGGTTTGCATTTGGTGGGACTACCATTTGTTTTTCAACAGGACAATGACCCAACATACCTCCAGTCTTTTACCAAATAGGGCTATCTTCTGTATACCACCCCTACCTTGTCACAACACAACTGATTGGCTCAAACGCATTAAGAAGGAAAGAAATTCCACAAATGATGGGACACCTGTTAAATGAAATGGTTCCCACCATAAAGCATGGGGGAGGAGGTGGTGTGATGGTGTGGGGGTGCTTTGCTGGTGACACTGTCAGTGATTTATTTAGATTTCAAGGCACACTTGGCTACCACAGCATTCTGCAGCGAGTCACACATTCTCTGCTTCCTCTTTCTGGATGTATCTGTGTGCCTGTGTGTGCGTGTGCGTGCGTGCGTGCGTGCGTGCGTGTGCGTGCGTGCGTGCGTGCGTGAGTGTGTGTGTGTGTGTGTGTGCGTGCGTGCGAGCGAGCGTGTGTGTGTGTGAGTCAGATGTCCTCTCCTGTGGCTGGATTAACAGTAATCCTTGATATTCATCATCCTAGGGATCACAGCTCATTAATAATCACTGTCATCACACTCCTCCCCCTCCCTCCCTCCCTTAGTCTGTCTGTCTGTCTGTCTGTCTGTCTGTCTGTCTGTCTGTCTGTGTCTGTCTCTATTTTGATCTCTCTCTCTGAGGGTGTGTGTATTCTCTTCTCTTGCCTACACACCACACCTGATGAAACCATGTCAGTAACCTGGCTGATGAAACCATGTCAGTAACCTGGCTGATGAAACCATGTCAGTAACCTGGCTGATGAAACCATGTCAGTAACCTGGCTGATGAAACCATGTCAGTAACCTGGCTGATTGCAACCATGTCAGTAACCTGGCTGATGAAACCATGTCAGTAACCTGGTTGATGAAACCATGTCAGTAACCTGGCTGATGAAACCATGTCAGTAACCTGGCTGATGAAACCATGTCAGTAACCTGGCTGATTGAAACCATGTCAGTAACCTGGCTGATGAAACCATGTCAGTAACCTGGCTGATTGAAACCATTTAGCTGTAGAATGCCAGAACATTGCCCTGATAGCATCATCCCCCACTACATTTATAGGGTCCTAGACTACAGATGAACAAAAAATATGCATTATAAGGCTTAATATTGTTCCACAGTACTTTTCTAGTCTCTACTTCTTATTTTTTTAAACGGTCTGAGAAGATGTGTGAGTTCAGGGTGTCTGTGAGAAGAGCCTGAAAGATTAAAGAGATGTAGAGACAGAACTCTGCAGGGGAGTGAAAGAGATAAGAGACTAGTCAGACATACCACTGTAAATCAACTAGGGGAGCTGAGCCTTTAGATAACACTGAAACTCTTGTTTGTATAGCTGTGTAGGCATGGGCTTGGTCTCATGTGTAGAAGGTAATGACATCACAGGTGGTTGACTACAAGCATGATAAAAGCAACTTGGACTTTTCCTATTTTGCAGAACTCAGGAGAGACATCAGTTGTATGTGTGATGTTTGATCTTTGACTCCTGTCTACAGCTGTATTTTGATCTCCCGGGTGGCGCAGTGGTCAAGGGCACTGCATCGCAGTGCTAGCTGCGCCACCAGAGTCTCTGGGTTCGCGCCCAGGCTGGGCTGGGTTCACGCTCTGTCGCAGCCTGCCGCAACCGGGAGGTCCGTGGGGCGATGCACAATTGGCATAGAGTAGTCCGGGTTAGGGAGGGATATATCCTTGTCTCAGTATGTAAAATGTATGCACTCTACTGTAAGTCGCTCTGGATAAGAGCGCCTGCTAAATTATGTAAATGTGATTAAAATTGTTATTATTTGTAAATGCACATTTTTTGTGTTCCTTATTTGTTTAAGTAAAAAAACAAAGCACAGAAAAATGGAACCAACAATATCAATAAAGAAAGAGGTAAGAATATGTTGAAGTCTAGCTTGGGTGCAGATGACTGAACTGCTCACTGTGTCTGCAGGTATACTGTACATGTAAGGATGTGCGCTGAGAGTCGGGAAGCAAGTTCAGGAAGTGAGTGTTTTAATAAATGAACACAACATTATACAAAATAAGAAACACAAACAACGCACAGAACTGACACAGGAAGAGAAACAATAACGCCTGGGGAAGGAACCAAAGGGAGTGACATATATAGGGAAGGTAATCAGGGAGGTGATGGAATCTAGGTGAGTCTGATGACACGCTGGTGCGCGTAACGATGGTGGCAGGTGTGCGCCATGACCAGCAGCCTGGTGACCTAGAGGCCGGAGTTGGAGCACACGTGACAATAAAGACAGGAGACATACAAAGGTATGCCAATTGGTATTGGTATGTCATGCAGATCACATTTACCATCCTCCCTTAGGCTTTACCATCCTCCCTTAGCCTTTATCATCCTCCCTTAGCCTGTATCATCCTTCCTTAGCCTGTATCATTCTCCCTTAGCCATTATCATCCTCCCTTAGCCTTTATCATCCTCCCTTAGCCTTTATCATCCCCCTTAGCCTTTATCATCCTCCCTTAGCCTTTATCATCATTCCTTAGCCTTTATCATCCTTCCTTAGCCTTTATCATCCTCCCTTAGCCTTTATCATCCTCCCTTAGCCTTTATCATCCTCCCTTAGCCTTTATTATCCTCCCTTAGCCTTTATCATCCTCCCTTAGCCTTTACTATCCTCCCTTAGCCTTTATCATCCTCCCTTAGCCTTTATCATCCTCCCTTAGTCTTTACTATCCTCCCTTAGCCTTTATCATCCTTCCTTAGCCTTTATCATACTTCCTTAGCCTTTATCATCCTCCCTTAGCCTTTATCATCCTCCCTTAGCCTTTATCATCCTTCCTTAGACTTTATCATTCTCCCTTAGCTATCATCCTCCCTTAGCCTTTATCATCCTCCCATAGCCTTTATCATCCTCCCTTTGCCATTATCATACTCCCTTAGCCTTTATCATCCTTCCTTAGCCTTTATCATCCTCCCTTTGCCATTACCATACTCCCGTAGCCTTTATCATCCTCCCTTAGCCTTTATCATCCTCCCTTAGCCTTTATCATTCTCCCCTAGCCTTTATCATCCTCCCTTAGCCTTTATCATTCTCCCTTAGCCTTTATCATCCTTCCTTAGCCTTTTCCATCCTCCCTTAGCCTTTATCATCCTCCCTTAGCCTTTATCATCCTCCCTTAACTCTTCAATGAAAAAAAAAGGTATGTGAATGAAAAGCATTATCAAAACAGTTTTTTTTTCATTCACATTTACTACAAAAACCAAGGAATGAATACGGTCGTGTGCATGTTTTGTTAAACATCTGTATAATTAAAACATTTTTTGGATCCACAGACTTCACCCTCTCTACACCTCTGATGAATATAACAGGAAACCTGTTCGATCACCAGGCACTGTAAAATCATTCTGGCTGTGGATACGGAGAACATCAACACATTAACATCAACACACCAGAGGATAAACCCATTGGACTTGAGATTCTACTCGGAGTTCACCTCATATTTGGATTTCTTAATTCTGCTTGCCACTAAAATCCTAATAAACACTGAGAACTGAAATATTGTTGTTATTGTTGTTATTGTTATGCATATTAATAATGTTATGCAAATCTTAATAATAATTATAGGGAGGGTGTAGTTAAAAATTAACCCCAAAAGGTTCTTCAAAAAGTTATTAGAGGAGCCATTAAAAGGGGTGGTTTGAAGAACTGTTTTATTAAAGAAGAACCCTTATAGGGGTTCCACCACAGTTATAGGGGTTCCCCCACAGTTATAGGGGTTCCCCACAGTTATAGGGGTTCCACCACAGTTATAGGGGTTCCCCCACAGTTATAGGGGTTCCCCCGCAGTTATAGGGGTTCCTCCACAGTTATAGGGGTTCCTCCACAGTTATAAGGGTTCCCCCACAGTTATAGGGGTTCCTGCACAGTTATAGCGGTTCCTCCACAGTTATAGGGGTTCCCCCACAGTTATAGGGGTTCCCCCACAGTTATAGGGCTTCCTCCACAGTTATAGGGGTTCCTCCACAGTTATAGGGGTTCCCCCACAGTTATAGGGGTTCCTCCACAGTTATAGGGGTTCCCCCCACAGTTATAGGGGTTCCTCCACAGTTATAGGGGTTCCCCCACAGTTATAGGGGTTCCCCCACAGTTATAGGGGTTCCTCCACAGTTATAGGGGTTCCTCCACAGTTATAGGGGTTCCCCCACAGTTATAGGGGTTCCTCCACAGTTATAGGGGTTCCTCCACAGTTATAAGGGTTCCCCCACAGTTATAGGGGTTCCTGCACCGTTATAGCGGTTCCCCCACAGTTATAGGGGTTCACCCACAGTTATAGGGGTTCCTCCACAGTTATAGGGGTTCCTCCACAGTTATAGGGGTTCCCCCACAGTTATAGGGGTTCCCTCACAGTTATAGGGGTTTCTCCACAGTTATAGTGGTTCCTCCACAGTTATAGGGGTTCCCCCACAGTTATAGGGGTTCCTCCACAGTTATAGGGGTTCCCCCACAGTTATAGGGGTTCCTCCACAGTTATAGGGGTTCCTCCACAGTTATAGGGGTTCCCCCACAGTTATAGGGGTTCCTTCACAGTTATAGGGGTTCCCCCACAGTTATAGGGGTTCCCCCACAGTTATAGGGGTCCTCCACAGTTATAGGGGTTCCCCCACAGTTATAGGGGTTCCCCCACAGTTTCAATTTGAAGAAACCCTAAAGGATACATCAGGAATATTTTATTTTTAGAGTGCACCTTCGTTCACTCACAAAATCATTTCAGCATCCAAACCCCAGAAGTGCACTGTGCCGTCCCAATGTGATGAATGGTAAGAGACACCTGTTCTACTACACCTAGACACAGTGTAATAACATTATGTGATTGTCATTAAACCTTCCACTTGTAGCCTGAGTTCATACATCCACTGTTGTCCACGTGCGCCTCGGTCTCGGCCACTCATCTCTGCCTTGACAAAATGTGTTCTCCTCAAACCACAATGCATTTTGAAGCATATTCCACCCGGTTTCCAGTCAATTCACACATTTTTCATGCGGCTGACATTCAGTCATGTTAAATACTTGTGTGGTAGCCTATAGTTTATTGGACGTATTCATTGTGATTGCTCACGTTTTACAGGTATGGCTTACCCCCACTATTTATTTTACAAGGGACAATGTACCGGACCATACCGCCTTGCTCTCACCCCTGGATAGCATAATGGAGAGCTGTTGACAGTGGAAGGAGTGAGGATGTGAAAATGGAGTCTTGGTGATAAGGTGGTTGTGACACTACAATAGGTGTGTGATGGTTTATGGTGGTGACAGACAGACGTGAAGGGTGAGGCTTGGAATTGAGCCAGGACAACTAGGATTACCAGCCAGGACAACTAGGATTACCAGCCAGGACAACAAGGATTACCAGCCAGGACAACTAGGATTACCAGCCAGGACAACTAGGATTACCAGCCAGGACAACAAGGATTACCAGCCAGGACAACTAGGATTACCAGCCTGGACAACTAGGATTACCAGCCAGGACAACTAGGATTACCAGCCAGGACAACTAGGATTACCAGCCAGGACAACTAGGATTACCAGCCAGGACAACTAGGATTACCAGCCAGGACAACTAGGATGACCAGCCAGGACAACTAGGATTACCAGCCAGGACAACTAGGATTACCAGCCAGGACAACTAGGATTACCAGCCAGGACAACTAGGATTACCAACCAGGACAACTAGGATTACCAGCCAGGACAACTAGGATTACCAGCCAGGACAACTAGGATTACCAGCCAGGACAACTAGGATTACCAGCCAGGACAACTAGGATTACCAGCCAGGAGAACTAGGATTACCAGCCAGGACAACTAGGATTACCAGCCAGGACAACTAGGATTACCAGCCAGGACAACTAGGATTACCAGCCAGGACAACTAGGATTACCAGCCAGGACAACTAGGATTACCAGCCAGCAGCTACTGAGGAGTGTGATCATGGTCCTGGCAGCTGAACAGAGAGCCAGGACCTCACTTCAATGTCTATCTACCCCTCTGTATTTCTATAGTCCCTGTCCCTGTCCCTGTCCTGGGGTGTTGAGTATCTTGGCCTGTCACTATCCCATGTCCTGGGGTGTTGAGTATCTTGGCCTGTCACTGTCCCCTGTCCTGGGGTGTTGAGTATCTTGGCCTGTCACTGTCCGCTGTCCTGGGGTGTTGAGTGTCATGGCCTGTCACTATCCCCTGTCCTGGGGTGTTGAGTGTTTTGGCCTGTCACTATCCTCTGTCCTGGGGTGTTGAGTATCTTGGCCTGTCACTATCCCATGTCCTGGGGTGTTGAGTATCTTGGCCTGTCACTATCCCATGTCCTGGGGTGTTGAGTGTCTTGGTCTGTCACTATCCCATGTCCTGGGGTGTTGAGTATCTTGGCCTGTCACTGTCCCTGTCCTGGGGTGTTGAGTGTCACGGCCTGTCACTGTCCCTGTCCTGGGGTGTTGAGTATCTTGGCCTGTCACTGTCCCATGTCCTGGGGTGTTGAGTATCTTGGCCTGTCACTATCCCCTGTCCTGGGGTGTTGAGTGTTTTGGCCTGTCCTGTGTCCCCTTTCTTTGCGTCTCAGCTATATTTCTGTGGAAATTCAGTTGTTTTTTACTAATTCTTTTGAATCGTCAGAATTGGCTGTTGGGCAAACTGTTTTTCAAGGGAAGTGGGTGACAACTATCAGCCCACAACAAACTGTTAGGATCAGTAGGTTTCCTGTAAAGATCAGTGTATAGAACATTATCTTCACACAAGATCAGAAGATCAAGAAAACTGATTTGACGTGTATCAGATTGCATAGTGAATCTCAGATGTTCAGAACAGCAGTTGAGAAAAGCATGGAACGCCTGGAGCTGTTTTGCATCACTCCTCCACAGAACCAAAATGTCCTCAACGTACCATTTCCAAATAATGATGTTCGGCAAGAAAACATGTTTGAGAGGACTGAAAATAGACTGTTTTTCCATGTAACCCACATACAAATGAGCATAGTTGGGAGTCATGAGGGATCCCATAGCAGTACCCCTCATCTGAATAAGGAAAACATGTAGAAACATGAAGAAGTTGTCTGTGAGTACTATTTCAGCCAATGTTATAATGCATGCACTGGAAAGTAGTTCATTAGGGTCACGTTGCAGATGAGTGTCAGGGCCTGTTACTGTCCCTGTCCTGGGGTGTTGAGTGTCACGGCCTGTCACTGTCCCTGTCCTGGGGTGATGAGTGTCACGGCCTGTCACTGTCCCTGTCCTGGGGTGATGAGTGTCACGGCTTGTCACTGTCCCTGTCCTGGGGTGATGAGTGTAACGGCCTGTCACTGTCCTGGGGTGTTGAGTGTCAGGACCTGTCACTGTCCCTGTCCCTGTCCTGGGGTGATGAGTGTAACGCCCTGTCCCTGTCCTGGGGTGTTGAGTGTCACGGCCTGTCCCTGTCCCTGTCCTGGGGTGTTGAGTGTCAGGGCCTGTCACTGTCCCTGTCCTGGGGTGTTGAGTGTCACGGCCTGTCCCTGTCCCTGTCCTGGGGTGTTGAGTGTCATGGCCTGTCACTGTCCCTGTCCTGGGGTGTTGAGTGTCACGGCCTGTCCCTGTCCCTGTCCTGGGGTGTTGAGTGTCAGGGCCTGTCACTGTCCCTGTCCTGGGGTGTTGAGTGTCAGGGCCTGTCACTGTCCCTGTCCTGGGGTGTTGAGTGTCAGGGCCTGTCACTGTCCCTGTCCTGGGGTGATGAGTGTCAGGGCCTGTCACTGTCCCTGTCCTGGGGTGATGAGTGTCACAGCCTGTCCCTGTCCTGGGGTGATGAGTGTCATGGCCTGTCACTGTCCCTGTCCCTGTCCTGGGGTGATGAGTGTCTTGGCCTGTCACTGTCCCTGTCCTGGGGTGATGAGTGTCTTGGCCTGTCACTGTCCCTGTCCTGGGGTGATGAGTGTCATGGCCTGTCACTGTCCCTGTCCCTGTCCTGGGGTGATGAGTGTCTTGGCCTGTCACTGTCCCTGTCCTGGGGTGATGAGTGTCTTGGCCTGTCACTGTCCCTGTCCTGGGGTGTTGAGTGTCACGGCCTGTTACTGTCCTTGTCCTGCAGTGATGAGTATCATGGCCTGTCCCTGTCCCTGTCCTGCAGTGATGAGTATCATGGCCTGTCTGGGATAGTAACAACAGAGAATTAGGATCTGCATTTAACATCTCATCAGATGGACGCCACTCCAACACCTCTCCGCCACGTCATTATCCACACTACTGACCGAAACCTAGACTTAACCCACTGTTCCTAGGCCGTCATTGTAAATAAGAATTTGTTCTTAACTGACTTGCCTAGTTAACTAAAGGTTAAAAAAATACATTTAAAAAATAGACTGTTTGTCACAGAGTAGCTGTATTTGTCTGTGAGGTTGTCCGCAATACTAGCCAACCGTCCTGTTATTTCAAAGGGTGTGCATTGCGGACCTTGACAATTCTTATCTGTTGTGTTACTACAATGCAATACCATCTCCCGTCTGCATCGCTGGCATACAGTGGCATTACGCAATAGGAGGGAGAGATAAGGTGTGTGTGTGTGTGTGTGTGTGTGTGTGTGCGTGCGTGCGCGCGCGCGTGAGTGCGTGCGTGCGTGCGTGTGTGTGTGTCAGATGTCCTCTCCTGTGGTTAGATTAGCAGTAAGTATACTTGTTCACCTACATCATCAGGACCTCAATATCCTAACAATTCACCTCAATATCCTAACAATTCACCTCAATGTCCTAACAATTCACCTCAATGTCCTAACAATTCACCCCAATGTCCTAACAATTCACCCCAATGTCCTAACAATTCACCTCAATGTCCTAACAATTCACCTCAATGTCCTAACAATTCACCTCAATGTCCTAACAATTCACCTCAATGTCCTAACAATTCACCTCAATATCCTAACAATTCACCTCAATATCCTAACAATTCACCCCAATGTCCTAACAATTCACCTCAATGTCCTAACAATTCACCTCAATATCCTAACAATTCACCTCAATATCCTAACAATTCACCTCAATGTCCTAACAATTCACCTCAATGTCCTAACAATTCACCCCAATGTCCTAACAATTCACCCCAATGTCCTATGTCCTAACAATTCACCCCAATGTCCTAACAATTCACCTCAATGTCCTAACAATTCACCCCAATGTCCTAACAATTCACCTCAATGTCCTAACAATTCACCTCAATGTCCTAACAATTCACCTCAATGTCCTAACAATTCACCCCAATGTCCTATGTCCTAACAATTCACCCCAATGTCCTAACAATTCACCCCAATGTCCTAACAATTCACCCCAATGTCCTATGTCCTAACAATTCACCCCAATGTCCTAACAATTCCCCTCAATGTCCTAACAATTCACCCCAATGTCCTAACAATTCACCCCAATGTCCTATGTCCTAACAATTCCCCTCAATGTCCTAACAATTCACCCCAATGTCCTAACAATTCACCCCAATGTCCTAACAATTCCCCTCAATGTCCTAACAATTCACCCCAATGTCCTAACAATTCCCCTCAATGTCCTAACAATTCACCCCAATGTCCTAACAATTCACCCCAATGTCCTATGTCCTAACAATTCCCCTCAATGTCCTAACAATTCACCCCAATGTCCTAACAATTCACCCCAATGTCCTAACAATTCCCCTCAATGTCCTAACAATTCACCCCAATGTCCTAACAATTCACCTCATTGTCCTAACAATTCACCCCAATGTCCTAACAATTCCCCTCAATGTCCTAACAATTCACCCCAATGTCCTAACAATTCCCCTCAATGTCCTAACAATTCACCCCAATGTCCTAACAATTCACCTCAATGTCCTGAAAAGGAAGGAAAACAATCACTTTTTTTTCAGGTCCTGAATTTGTTCAAATGTTATTTTAAGTTTAAGGGTTATTTTGGGGTTTTGGGGTTAAGGTTATGGTTAGATTTATGGTTAGGGTTAGATTTATGGTTAGGGGTTTTTGTGGTTAAGGTTAGGGTTAGGGGAAAATATAATTTCTGTTGGTCAAACATTTTTACACTCCAAAAAGTCCTAAAATTTCACAAAAACAAAGCTGTGTGTGTGGGAGAGAGATTGTGTGTGGCTGCGTGCATGTGTTTGTGCATGTGTGTGAAGTTCATCTGTTCAAGGCAGAAGTCTGCTGACATAAATTAAATGGAGGCTGGGGACCTCATCTTTCTCTGTCCTGCACTAATCCTCTCTGTGTTTGGAATTCTAAATCTGCAGGCTATAAAAACGTTAGATAAAGGCTTTACAGTATGTGTCCAATTGTAAACAAGCGGTCATGCAGTACACTAAATGGGAAAAAATAGTTCACACACACACACACACACACACAAAGAGAGAGAGAGGGAGAGAGATAAAGAGTCATAGCAAGAAAGGGAGAGAGGAGAGGGGAGAGAGGTTTTCGGAGGACAGAACCGTTAGATAATCGCTTTTATTCTCAAATCTGTCAATGGGCTTCCAGTTGCCGCCTGTCCCCAACCACCTGCTGAACCAATGTAGATGATGTGGAATTAATACGGATAGGGGAAAACCACTCCAGATTAGTTCCCGAAAGTGAAGGCGCTGTACCTACTCTGTAGGGACGGACCTGTGTTGCGGGGAGACGAGCAATTCCCACTGGGCACAGACGTCAATTCAAAGTATATTCCACGTGAAACAACGTTGATTCAACCAGTGTGTGCCCAGTGGGTGGTTTTTGGAACAAGACAAGAGCTCTCGGGGTAGCCTAAACATGGACAGACATCACTCCCATTTCGTTTCGTACTTTGTTTTCGCTGCCGGTCCGTTTATGAATAGGCCTACCATAGTTAGTAAAGATGTCTGCGTGCAGCGGAGCGCACATATGGCCGGTCAATTTGAAGGATGTTGACGCGAAATAAATCGCCTATGATGGAAGTCAATTCACCATAAAGTAAGAGAGGATAAAACAAGTTGTCAGCGACGGTAAGTAACGTTCTGTCTTTGTGAAGTAATTATTTTGCCATGCATATATGCATTACATTTTTTTGTTGTTGTTGCTATGAAGGCCAAATAGATGTTAAAAAACACACAAAAAAACAAGTGAAATCATTTGTTTTCCCTATAAAGCTATTCACAAATTATTGTTATATGTATATATATATATAGCCCTATAAATATATCTACAATGGATTTATTTCTACGTCATCATATATATCCATATTCATATTTTATTTCAGCCTCATATTTTATTCACACGTTTGTCAAATGGTTTACTGGCAGACTCAAGATGGCAGACATCTATCACATTTATCACATTTTAGATCTCAAATGTAAATCAGGCTAAAGTATTTTGGGCGTTTGGAATTGATTTGGAACAAGACATGATAGGCAATGCATCCCAAATGGCAACCTATTCTCTACACAGTGCAAGGTATGGGGCTGATGGACCAAAGTAATAGTACACTATAAAGGGTTCCATTCGGGCAGGGACCATGGTGTAGTGCAGTAGTCACAATAGATTCATAATGATAGCTTTTCCAACTGGCAGGAGTATTCTTGGGCCAGGCCTATGCAATAACTGTTAAATTGGATGTCTAAAGACTAATATTTACCAGACAATTGTGAATAAATGTAGAGCCTATCATAGGCCTATATCAGGGTTGGGGACTAATGGGTCGGTTACATGTAATCTGATTACAAAAATGGTAACTGTAATCAGTTACATTACCAGCAAAAATATTGTAATCAGATTAAAGACACTTTTGAAAAACTAGATTATTACTTCTTGGATTATGTTTAAATTCAGAAAGGATGTTAGCTAAATAAATTACATCATGACACCTTTCTGTTTTCTCAATGACATTCAATTCAGCATTGAAAAAAGGCGGACATTTAAGTTTGTTCTAACTGAGCGAGTCTGACCACAAGTCATAAACCACTAGGATGACACACCAAATGATGACCACCAATCAGAGACCACTATGATGACACACCAAATGATGACCACCAATCAGAGACCACTATGATGACACACCAAATGATGACCACCAATCAGAGACCACTATGATGACACATGAAATGATGACCACCAATCAGAGACCACTATGATGACACACCAAATGCATTTGATGGATCATTTTTGTCTTCTTCTATTGCCTCTTAAGGGGAAAGTAATCCAAAAGTAACTGAAAGCAATCCAATTATGTTACTGAGTTTGGGTAATCCAAAATTTACATTATTGACAACAATTTTGGACAGGTAACTAGTGAGTTTTAACAGATTACAGTAAAGGAACCAACCCAACCCTGTCCTATATACATAGGGTTGCACAATTTCAGGATGTGTAACCAAAATTCCCAGGTTTTCCCGAAATCCTAGTTGGAGGATTCCAGATGTGCTGCTTATTCCCTCCTGATTCCAGATGTCCTGCTTATTCCATCCTGATTCCAGATGTGCTGCTTATTCCCTCCTGATTCCAGATGCGCTGCTTATTCCCTCCTGATTCCAGATGTCCTGCTTATTCCCTCCTGATTCCAGATGTCCTGCTTATTCCATCCTGATTCCAGATGTGCTGCTTATTCCCTCCTGATTCCAGATGTGCTGCTAATTCCCTCCTGATTCCAGATGTCCTGCTTATTCCCTCCTGATTCCAGATGTGCTGCTTATTCCCTCCTGATTCCAGATGTCCTGCTTATTCCCTCCTGATTCCAGATGTCCTGCTAATTCCCTCCTGATTCCAGATGTCCTGCTTATTCCCTCCTGATTCCAGATGTGCTGCTTATTCCCTCCTGATTCCAGATGTGCTGCTTATTCCCTCCTGATTCCAGATGTCCTGCTTATTCCCTCCTGATTCCAGATGTGCTGCTTATTCCCTCCTGATTCCAGATGTGCTGCTTATTCCCTCCTGATTCCAGATGTCCTGCTTATTCCCTCCTGATTCCAGATGTGCTGCTTATTCCCTCCTGATTCCAGATGTGCTGCTTATTCCCTCCTGATTCCAGATGTCCTGCTAATTCCCTCCTGATTCCAGATGTCCTGCTTATTCCCTCCTGATTCCAGATGTGCTGCTTATTCCCTCCTGATTCCAGATGTGCTGCTTATTCCCTCCTGATTCCGGGAGTCTTCAAACCGGGGTTTCTGGAAAACTTGGGTCTTTTGTAAAAGTTACCAGTATTTTGCAATATCTTTAAAGTGAAAGGTTTTTTCGAGAGCTAGTACACGTCTTCAGGTGTCAAGCTAAGTTATTCATCCAACAGCCTTGGTTCCTGTCTTCCCAGGTCCGTGGCCCAGGTCCGTGGCACTCTTCCTGACCACCTGACCACACACACCGTCCCAATGCCACCATGCCCATCATCAGCAACGCTAACCATGACTTCACCAACTACTCGGTCAGCAGCGACAACAGCAGCCTGGACCGCTTCTTCACAGAGATCCCAGAGACAGAGACAGTCAAGGGAGTGTACTATCAGCGCGCCCAGCTGCACCGCAACAACCCCGACGGGGCCTGGCCATCTATCGACCACACCCTGCAGGTACTACTACTACTACAGCTACTACTACTACTAGTAGTACTACTGCTACTACTACTACTACTACTACTACTACTATTAGTACTACTGATACTACTACTACTACTACAGCTACTACTACTACTAGTAGTACTACTGCTACTACTACTACTACTACTACTACTACTATTAGTACTACTGATACTACTACTACTACTACTACAGCTACTACTACTACTAGTAGTACTACTGCTACTACTACTACTACTACTACTACTATTAGTACTACTGCTACTACTACTACTACAGCTACTACTACTACTACTACTAGTACTACTGCTACTACTACTATTATTAGTACTACTACTACTACTACTACTACTACTACTATTAGTACTAGTGCTACTACTACTACTACTACTACTACTACTACTACTACTACTACTAATACTACTACTACTACTACTACTACTACTACAGCTACTGCTACTACTAGTAGTACTACTGCTACTACTACTACTATTAGTACTACTGCTACTACTACTACTACTATTAGTACTACTGCTACTACTACTACTACTACTACTACTACAGCTACTACTACTAGTAGTACTACTGCTACTACTACTACTATTAGTACTACTGCTACTACTACTACTACTACTACTACTACTACTACTACTACTACTACTACTACTACTATTAGTACTACTGCTACTACTACTACTACTACTACTACTACTACTACTACTACTACTACTACTACTACTACTACTACTATTAGTACTACTGCTACTACTACTACTACTACAGCTACTACTACTACTATTAGTACTACTGCTACTACTACTACTACTATTCCTACTACTAATACTACCACTACTGCTATTACTGCTTCTACTACTACCACTGCTACTACTACTACTACAACTACTACTACTACTATTCCTACTACTACTACTACCACTGCTACTTCTACTGCTACTACCACTGCTACTACTACTATCACTGCTACCACTATTACTACTACTACTACTACTACCACTGCTACTACTGCTACTATTTCTGCTTCTACTAATTCTACTACTACTACTAATAGTAATAGTAATATAACAAATAACAATACCAATGATATCAATAATATTAACAGTACTAATACTATAATAATATACTAATAATAACACTAATAATACTAATAATATAATAATAGTAATAATACAATTATAATAACAATATTTGAATAATAATAATAGTAATATAATAATACTACTAGTAATAATATAATAATAATAGTAATAATAATATTATAATAATACTAGTAGTATAATAATACTACCAGTAATAATAATAATAATAATAATAATATAATAATAATAGTAATATAATAGTAATATTAAAATAATAATAGTAAAAATATAATATAATAATAATAGTAATATAATAATATAATGATAATAATAGTAATATAATAATATAATGATAATAATAGTAATATAATAATATAATACAATAATAATAGTAATATAATAATATAATGATAATAATAGTAATATAATAATATAATACAATAATAATAGTAATATAATAATATAATACAATAATAGTAGTAATATAATAATATAATATAATAATAGTAATATAATAATATAATACAATAATAGTAGTAGTATAATAATATAATGATAATAATAGTAATATAATAATATAATATAATAATAATAGTAATATAATAATATAATGATAATAATAGTAATATAATAATATAATGATAATAATAGTAATATAATAATATAATACAATAATAGTAGTAATATAATAATATAATGATAATAATAGTAATATAATAATATGATACAATAATAATAATAATAATATAATAATAATAATAATATAATAATATAATGATAATAATAATAATATAATAATAATAATAATATAATAATAATAGTAATATAATAATATAATGATAATAATAGTAGTAATATAATAATATAATGACAATAATAGTAGTAATATAATAATATAATGATAATAATAGTAATATAATAATATAATGATAATAATAGTAATATAATAATATAATGATAATAATAGTAATAATAGTAGTAATATAATACAATAATAATAGTAATATAATAATATAATACAATAATAATAGTAATTATAGTAATAATATAATACAATAATAATAGTAATATAATAATATAGTGATAATAATAGTAATATAATAATATAATGATAGTAGTAATATAATAATGTAATAATAATTTAATAATAATAATACTAGTAATATAATAATAATAATATAATAATATAATAACATAGTAATAATAATAATAATAGTAATAATAATAACAATAATAATATAATACTAATAATAGTAATATAATAAGAATAATAGTAATAATACAATTATAATAATATAGTAATAATAATAATATAATAATATAATAACATAGTAATAATAATAATAATAGTAATAATAATAACAATAATAATATAATACTAATAATAGTAATATAATAAGAATAATAGTAATAATACAATTATAATAATATAGTAATAATAATATAATAATATAGTAATAATAATATAATAGTAATACAATATAATAATAATAATATAATAATAACATTATATTATATTACATTTAGAAGATGCCTTTATCCAAAGCAACTCAGTCATTTTTGACATATAGAAACATGAATGTAATAACATGTATTCAATAGTTATGAAGCTCATATTGACTAACTGTCAAGGGAATTAAATAATTCCTCTATGTACTCATTAATTAAAATCAATCTGTCTATTTCTAAGTATTTGTAAGATACTTATTAACATAAAATAGACAGGGCACATAAAAATATGATAATTTATTAATTTATTAAAATTAGATAATAGTATTTATTCTCGGAGCACGCTCCCATTTAACCATAAACAACAGTTTATATACAAAATATGACGTCATTGGTTACAGAATAAATCTCCTCCTCTTAACCAAGATAAAACAGGTTCGAAAGTTCATTCCAACTCACCAGCGCACACACGTGACACACAATATCAGTTATTCTCCTGAAGGCTCACTATAATTTATTACCACTTTAGCAGACAACTCAAGATAATGGAAGACCTAAAAAGTTACTCACTGCCTTATCTAAACATCTCAGGGCTAAGTTGTGTCAGTTCAACCATAGTTTAACAACCCTTTTTGCTTACTTTATAACCCACAGCACAAATCTCTCTGACTAAGTTGGAATGGTGTTTATTATGTTTTAATTCCTCCTTGTTCATACCACATAATCCCTTCCTTATGAATTAATATTATTAATCAGAAATAATAATAACACAGTGCAGAGTTCAATTAGTTATAGTTTTACCAAAATGTAGACATTGTTTTAGTCATTATTCATAAAATTCCTAACACTAACTTAATCGATAAAACCGGATATATTTTCTGTACTCTGTTATCCAGGCCTTGATCAACGTGGGTGGTAACCGCTACACGTTCCCCTGGACCACCCTGGAGCAGTTCCCTCTCACCCGGCTTGGGCGGCTGCGTCTCTGCTCCAGCCCCGAGGACATCGCCAGGCTCTGTGACGACTACGATGAGACCCAGAGGGAGTACTTTTTCGACCGGAGCCCCACAGCGTTCCGGGTCGTCTTGAACTTCCTGGCGGCCGGGAAGCTCCGCCTCCTGCGGGAGCTGTGTGCCGTGTCACTGCACGATGAGCTGGACTACTGGGGGGTCGACCCCGCCCACATGGAACGCTGCTGCCGCCGGCGCATGTTGACACGTGTCGAGGAGGTACATTGTTTCTGTAAAGTGTTTGTTTGTTTATTTAGCGTTTATTTCACATTTATCTGACTGTTTTTCAAGGGGAACCTGGTCTAGAAGAAGGCTCCATTTATTGGGACATTTATGTGAAGTTGCCTTTATAACTAAGGCTTGATTGTGATTTTGATTGTGATCTTGATTGCGATCTTGATTGCGATTTTGATTGTGCTCGTGATTGAGATTTTGATTGCGATTTTGATTGTGATTTTGATTGTGATTTTGATTGCGATTTTGATTGCGATTTTGATTGTGATTTTGATTGTGATCTTGATTGTGATCTTGATTGTGATTTTGATTGCGATTTTGATTGTGATCTTGATTGCGATTTCGATTGCGATTTCGATTGCGATCTTGATTGCGATTTTGATTGTGATCTTGATTGTGATCTTGATTGTGATTTCGATTGCGATCTTGATTGTGATTTTGATTGTGCTCGTGATTGAGATCTCGATTGTGATCTTGATTGTTATTTTGATTGTGATCTTGACTGTGATCTCGACTGTGATTTTGATTGAGGTGGCGGAGCGTGAGCGTAAGGAGGAGGAGTGGAGACAGAGGAGGATGAAGCTACAGAGGCTCCCCTTGTTGGCTGAGACGGAGACGGGCTACCGCAGGCTGATGAGCAGGTAGAAACAGCAGGGTTAAACACGAGGTACAGATCTCGGATCAGCTTCCCCTCCTCCAATCCTAACTTTAACCATTACTGGGGAAAATGACAAACTGACCCAGGATCAGCATCTTCACCCAAGTACATGTATAACAGTGGTCGCATGGTCTGTATAACCGTGGTCACATGCTCTGTATAACAGTGGTCACATGCTCTGTATAACAGTGGTCACATGCTTTGTATAACAGTGGTCACACGGTCTGTATAACAGTGGTCACATGCTCTGTATAACAGTGGTCACATGCTCTGTATAACAGTGGTCACATGCTCTGTATAACAGTGGTCACATGGTCTGTATAACAGTGGTCACATGGTCTGTATAACAGTGGTCACATGGTCTGTATAACAGTGGTCACATGGTCTGTATAACAGTGGTCACACAGTCTGTATAACAGTGGTCACATGGTCTGTATAACAGTGGGCACATGTTCTGTATAACAGTGGTCACATGCTTTGTATAACAGTGGTCACATGGTCTGTATAACAGTGGTCACACGGTCTGTATAACAGTGGTCACACACTCTGTATAACAGTGGTCACATGGTCTGTATAACAGTGGTCACATGGTCTGTATAACAGTGGTCACATGCTCTGTATAACAGTGGTCACACGCTCTGTATAACAGTGGTCACACGGTCTGTATAACAGTGGTCACATGGTCTGTATAACAGTGGTCACACACTCTGTATAACAGTGGTCACATGGTCTGTATAACAGTGGTCACATGGTCTGTATAACAGTGGTCACATGTTCTGTATAACAGTGGTCACATGCTTTGTATAACAGTGGTCACATGGTCTGTATAACAGTGGTCACACGCTCTGTATAACAGTGGTCACACGGTCTGTATAACAGTGGTCACATGCTCTGTATAACAGTGGTCACATGCTCTGTATAACAGTGGTCACACGCTCTGTATAACAGTGGTGTCACGATCGTGTGGTGGATTGACGGACCAAAACGCAGCTTTAGGAAAATAAGCCATCTCCTTTTTATTAACGAAGAAGGCACACGAAACAAAAACACTTAAACACTAAACAAAACAAGAAAACGATCGTGAAGCTAAACAACGATGTGCACACACTGGCTACAAACGTATCACATAGACAACTACTCACATAGAATGAAAGCCTATGGCTACCCTAAATAAGGCTCCCAATCAGAGACAACCGAAATCAGCTGTCTCTAATTGGGAACTCATTCAGGTAACCATAGACTCTCCTAGATAACTAAACATACATAGACAACGCTAGACATCTGAACTCAACACAAACCCATATACTACACCCAATAACCCCTTTACCATAGAAACACCCAAAACCAACAAAACACAAACATTCCCCATGTCACACCCTGACCTAACTAAAATAATAAAGAAAACAAAGAATACTAAGGCCAGGGCGTGACATAACCCCCCCCTTAAGGTGCGAACTCCGGGCGCACCATAAACCAGTCTAGGGGAGGGTCTGGGTGGGCTTCCATCCACGGTGGCGGCTCCGGCTCTGGTCGTGGTCCCCACGTCACCACAGTCCCTAACCGCCTCCTTAGCTTCCTCCAAAAGACCCCCCTCCACATTAACCCCACTGCATTAAGGGGCAGTTCCGGACTAAGGGGCAGCTCCGGACTAAGGGGCAGTACCAGGGTAAGGGGCAGTACCAGGGTCAGGGGCAGCTCCGAACTAAGGGGCAGTACCAGGGTAAGGGACAGCACCAGGATAAGGGGCAGCACCAGGCTGAGGGACTGCAGCTCCGGACTGAGGGACTGCAGCTCCGGACTGAGGGACGGCCCATGGCTGGCTGACGGATCTGGCTGCTCATGGCTGGCTGACGGATCTGGCTGCTCATGGCTAGCTGACGGATCTGGCTGCTCATGGCTAGCTGACGGATCTGGCTGCTCATGGCTAGCTGACGGATCTGGCTGCTCATGGCTAGCTGACGGATCTGGCTGCTCATGGCTAGCTGACGGATCTGGCTGCTCATGGCTAGCTGACGGATCTGGCTGCTCATGGCTAGCTGACGGATCTGGCTGCTCATGGCTGGCTGACGGATCTGGCTGCTCATGGCTAGCTGACGGATCTGGCTGCTCATGGCTAGCTGACGGATCTGGCTGCTCATGGCTGGCTGACTGATCTGGCTGCTCATGGCTGGCTGACTGATCTGGCTGCTCCTGTCTGATTGGCGGCTCTGGCTGATCCTGTCTGGTTGGCGGCTCTGGCAGATCCTGTCTGACGGACGGCTCTAGCGGCTCCTGTCTGGCTGGCGGCTCTAGCGACTCCTGTCTGGCGGACGGCTCAGTAGGCTCATGGCAGACGGGCGGCTTTGCAGGCTCATGGCAGACGGGCGGCTTTGCAGGCTCATGGCAGACGGATGGCTCAGATGGCGCTGGGGAGACGGATGGCTCAGATGGCGCTGGGGAGACGGATGGCTCAGATGGCGCTGGGGAGACGGATGGCTCAGATGGCGCTTGGCAGACGGGCAGTTCAGTCATCGCTGTGCAGACGGCAGACTCCTGCCGGCTGAGGCGCACTGTAGGCCTAGTGCGTGGTGCCGGGACTGGTGGCACCGGGCTGAGGACACGCATCTCAGGGCTAGTGCGGGGAGCAGCAACAGGACGCACAGGACTCTGGGGACACACAGGAGGCTTGGTGCGTGGTTTAGGCACTGGTGGTAAAGGGCTGGAGACACGCACCATATAGCTAGTGCGTGGAGGAGGCACTGGTGGTACTGGGTTGGGGCGGGGAGGTGGCGCCGGAAATACCGGACCGTGCAGGCGTACTGGCTCCCTTGAACGCCGAGCCTGCCCAACCCTACCTGGTTGTATGCTCCCCGTCGCCTGACCAGTGCGGGGAGGTGGAATAACCCGCACCGGCCTATGTAGGCGAACCGGGGACACCATGCGTAAGGCTGGTGCCATGTACGCCGGCCCGAGGAGACGCACTGGTGACCAGATGCGTTGGGCCGGCTTCATGACATACGGCTCAACGCTCAGTCTAGCCCGGCCGATACGTGGAGCTGAAATGTACCGAACCGGGCTATGCACGCGTACAGGAGACACCGTGCGCTCTACTGCGTAACACGGTGTCTGCCCGTACTCTCGCTCTCCACGGTAAGTACAGGGAGTAGGCGCAGGTTTCCTACCTGACTTCGCCACACTCCCTTTAAGGCCCCCCCCAAGAAATTTTTGGGTTGTACTCACGGGCTTCCAGCCTTGTCTCCGTGCTGCCTCCTCATATAGCCTCCTCTCGGCTTTAGCTGCCTCCAGCTCTTCACGAGGAAGGCGATATTCTCCCGGTTGTGCCCACGGCCCCTTACCATCCAGTATCTCCTCCCATGTCCACGAATCCTGTGTAGGTGGGTCCTGTTGCCGCTTTCCATGCCGCTTGGTCCTGTATTGGTGAGTAGTTCTGTCACGATCGTGTGGTGGTTTGACGGACCAAAACGCAGCTTTAGGAAAATAAGCCATCTCCTTTTTATTAACAAAGAAGGCACACGAAACAAAAACACTTAAACACTAAACAAAACAAGAAAACGATCGTGAAGCTAAACAACGATGTGCACACACTGGCTACAAACGTATCACATAGACAACTACTCACATAGAATGAAAGCCTATGGCTACCCTAAATAAGGCTCCCAATCAGAGACAACCGAAATCAGCTGTCTCTAATTGGGAACTCATTCAGGTAACCATAGACTCTCCTAGATAACTAAACATACATAGACAACGCTAGACATCTGAACTCAACACAAACCCATATACTACACCCAATAACCCCTTTACCATAGAAACACCCAAAACCAACAAAACACAAACATTCCCCATGTCACACCCTGACCTAACTAAAATAATAAAGAAAACAAAGAATACTAAGGCCAGGGCGTGACAAGTGGTCACACACTCTGTATAACAGTGGTCACATGGTCTGTATAACAGTGGTCACATGGTCTGTATAACAGTGGTCACACACTCTGTATAACAGTGGTCACATGGTCTGTATAACAGTGGTCACATGGTATGTATAACAGTGGTCACATGGTCTGTATAAGAGTGGTCACATGGTCTGTATAACAGTGGTCACACGCTCTGTATAACAGTGGTCACACGGTCTGTATAACAGTGGTCACATGGTCTGTATAACAGTGGTCACATGGTCTGTATAACAGTGGTCACATGCTCTGTATAACAGTGGTCACATGCTCAAAGACTGACGAGGGACAGAGGGCTTTCTTTCTCTTGTTGTTTGTTCAGGAGACAAACTGAGAAGACGTAACACAGTTCCCTATCAGTCAATGCACTGATCTGGCGAGCACGATCCCAATAGCTGTGTCCTTCCTTAAGAGAACAGTAGTTATACTCATAACTTTACGTTATGTCTTCATGAATTTGTAAGACAACAGGATCTGTAAACAAGATCTCCAACAAAAAGGGTAAAAAAATATGATTTTTTTCTAACTCACAGGTTGAGAGAGGTGGTGGAGAACCCCCACTCTGGCTTGGCAGGGAAGATGTTTGCCTGCTTCTCTGTGATCATGGTAGCTGTGACAGTCATCAGCCTCTGTATCAGCACCATGCCGGATCTACGCCAAGAGGAGAGCAACGTAAGTGGAACATAACCACTGAGCTAAAGCCCAGGGCTTAGCTTGGGGGAGCTAATACAAGTCTTCCGGGTGCAAGGAACCTACTAAAATATGCAATGTCCTTCTTAAACCAAGCTTTGTTGGGGGAAAAAAGGGTACATTTCTCGGCAATTGTAGTTTGTTTCAGTCTCCATGTCTTTTCCCCATATCTAAATGCTATTACAACCACTCTTCATCTTAATAATTTATTTATCTTTCTTCTCTCTGTCTGTCTCTCTCTCTCTCACTCTCTCTCCCTATTCTCTCTCTCTCCCTATTCTCGCTCTGTCTCTCTGTCTCTCTGTCTCTCTGTCTCTCTGTCTCTCTGTCTCTCTGTCTCTCTGTCTCTCTGTCTCTCTGTCTCTCTGTCTCTCTGTCTCTCTGTCTCTGTCTCTCTGTCTCAATTCAATTCAATTCAATTCAAGGGGCTTTATTGGCATGGGAAACATGTGTTAACATTGCCAAAGCAAATGAGGTAGACAATACACAAAAGTGAAACAAACAAAACGAATTAACAGTAAACATTACACATACAGAAGTTTCAAAACAATAAAGACATTATGAGTGTCATATTAAATATATACAGTGTTGTAACAATGTACAAATGGTTAAAGCACAGTTAAAATAAGTAAGCATAAATATGGGTTGTATTTACAATGGTCTCTCTGTCTCTCTGTCTCTCTGTGTCACTCTGTCTCTCTCTGTCACTCTGTCACTCTGTCACTCTGTCTCTGTCTCTGTCTCTCTCTGACACTCTCCCTGTCTGTCTGTCTGTCTGTCTGTCTGTCTGTCTGTCTGTCTGTCTCTCTCTCTCTCTCTCTCTCTCTCTCTGTCTCTCTCTCTCTCTCTCTTCTCTCTCCCCTCTCCCGCTCTCCCTCTCTCCCCTCTCCCTCTTCGTCTCCAGGGCGAGTGTTCCCAGAAGTGTCGTAACATGTTTGTTGTGGAGACGGTCTGCGTAGCGTGGTTCTCCTTGGAGTTCCTGCTGCGGTTCCTCCATGCTCCATCCAAACTAGAATTTGCCCGCGGGCCCCTGAACATCATTGATGCCGTGGCCATCCTACCCTACTACATCTCTCTGGTGGTGGTGGAAAACAACACGACTCTGGAGGATGGCAGTGCAGGGGCAGGTGGAACAAACATATTCATTATCATATTTTTGGGGGGGTGAACAATTGTTTTGTATGAATTCACTTTATTAATTACACTCAATGAGAATTATAGTAGGATAATCTGGACAACAGTGTTACATTTACATTTAAGTCATTTAGCAGACGCTCTTATCCAGAGCGACTTACAAATTGGTGCATTCACCTTATGACATCCAGTGGAACAGCCACTTTACAATAGTGCATCTAAATCTTTTAAGGGGGGGGGGGCAGAAGGATTGCTTTATCCTATCCTAGGTATTCCTTAAAGAGGTGGGGTTTCAGGTGTCTCCGGAAGGTGGTGATTGACTCCGCTGTCCTGGCGTCGTGAGGGAGTTTGTTCCACCATTGGGGTGCCAGAGCAGCGAACAGTTTTGACTGGGCTGAGCGGGAACTGTACTTCCTCAGTGGTAGGGAGGCGAGCAGGCCAGAGGTGGATGAACGCAGTGCCCTTGTTTGGGTGTAGGGCCTGATCAGAGCCTGAAGGTACTGAGGTGCCGTTCCCCTCACAGCTCCGTAGGCAAGCACCATGGTCTTGTAGCGGATGCGAGCTTCAACTGGAAGCCAGTGGAGAGAGCGGAGGAGCGGGGTGACGTGAGAGAACTTGGGAAGGTTGAACACCAGACGGGCTGCGGCGTTCTGGATGAGTTGTAGGGGTTTAATGGCACAGGCAGGGAGCCCAGCCAACAGCGAGTTGCAGTAATCCAGACGGGAGATGACAAGTGCCTGGATTAGGACCTGCGCCGCTTCCTGTGTGAGGCAGGGTCGTACTCTGCGGATGTTGTAGAGCATGAACCTACAGGAACGGGCCACCGCCTTGATGTTAGTTGAGAACGACAGGGTGTTGTCCAGGATCACGCCAAGGTTCTTAGCGCTCTGGGAGGAGGACACAATGGAGTTGTCAACCGTGATGGCGAGATCATGGAACGGGCAGTCCTTCCCCGGGAGGAAGAGCAGCTCCGTCTTGCCGAGGTTCAGCTTGAGGTGGTGATCCGTCATCCACACTGATATGTCTGCCAGACATGCAGAGATGCGATTCGCCACCTGGTCATCAGAAGGGGGAAAGGAGAAGATTAATTGTGTGTCGTCTGCATAGCAATGATAGGAGAGACCATGTGAGGTTATGACAGAGCCAAGTGACTTGGTGTATAGCGAGAATAGGAGAGGGCCTAGAACAGAGCCCTGGGGGACAGTGTTATAATGGGGTTAGCTATAGCTAGGCTAGTGTAGCGCACCAGTGTTATAATGGTGTTAGCTATAGCTAGGTTAGTGTAGCACAACGGTGTTATAATGGGGTTAGCTATAGCTAGCTAGGTTAGTGTGGCACAACAGTGTTATAATGGTGTTAGCTATAGCTAGGCTAGTGTAGCACAACGGTGTTATAATGGGGTTAGCTATAGCTAGCTAGGTTAGTGTAGCACAACAGTGTTATAATGGGGTTAGCTATAGCTAGCTAGGTTAGTGTAGCACAACAGTGTTATAATGGGGTTAGCTATAGCTAGCTTCGTTAGTGTAGCACAACAGTGTTATAATGGGGTTAGCTATAGCTAGCTAGGTTAGTGTAGCACAACAGTGTTATAATGGGGTTAGCTATAGCTAGCTAGGTTAGTGTAGCACAACAGTGTTATAATGGGGTTAGCTATAGCTAGGTTAGTGTGGCACAACAGTGTTATAATGGGGTTAGCTATAGCTAGCTAGGCTAGTGTAGCACAACAGTGTTATAATGGGGTTAGCTATAGCTAGCTAGGTTAGTGTGGCACAACAGTGTTATAATGGGGTTAGCTATAGCTAGGTTAGTGTGGCACAACAGTGTTATAATGGGGTTAGCTATAGCTAGGTTAGTGTGGCACAACAGTGTTATAATGGGGTTAGCTTTAGCTAGCTAGGTTAGTGTGGCACAACAGTGTTATAATGGGGTTAGCTATAGCTAGCTAGGCTAGTGTAGCACAACAGTGTTATAATGGGGTTAGCTATAGCTAGGTTAGTGTGGCACAACAGTGTTATAATGGGGTTAGCTATAGCTAGGTTAGTGTGGCACAACAGTGTTATAATGGGGTTAGCTATAGCTAGGTTAGTGTAGCACAACAGTGTTATAATGGGGTTAGCTATAGCTAGGTTAGTGTGGCACAACAGTGTTATAATGGGGTTAGCTATAGCTAGCTAGGCTAGTGTAGCACAACAGTGTTATAATGGGGTTAGCTATAGCTAGGTTAGTGTGGCGCAACAGTGTTATAATGGGGTTAGCTATAGCTAGCTAGGCTAGTGTAGCACAACAGTGTTATAATGGGGTTAGCTATAGCTAGGTTAGTGTGGCACAACAGTGTTATAATGGGGTTAGCTATAGCTAGCTAGGTTAGTGTAGCACAACAGTGTTATAATGGGGTTAGCTATAGCTAGGTTAGTGTAGCACAACAGTGTTATAATGGGGTTAGCTATAGCTAGGTTAGTGTAGCACAACAGTGTTATAATGGGGTTAGCTATAGCTAGGTTAGTGTAGCACAACAGTGTTATAATGGGGTTAGCTATAGCTAGGCTAGTGTAGCACAACAGTGTTATAATGGTGTTAGCTATAGCTAGGTTAGTGTAGCACAACAGTGTTATAATGGGGTTAGCTATAGCTAGCTAGTTTAGTGTGGCACAACAGTGTTATAATGGGGTTAGCTATAGCTAGGTTAGTGTGGCACAACAGTGTTATAATGGGGTTAGCTATAGCTAGGTTAGTGTAGCACAACAGTGTTATAATGGGGTTAGCTATAGCTAGCTAGGCTAGTGTAGCACAACAGTGTTATAATGGGGTTAGCTATAGCTAGGTTAGTGTGGCACAACAGTGTTATAATGGGGTTAGCTATAGCTAGCTAGGTTAGTGTAGCACAACAGTGTTAGAATGGTGTTAGCTATAGCTAGGTTAGTGTGGCACAACAGTGTTATAATGGGGTTAGCTATAGCTAGCTAGGTTAGTGTAGCACAACAGTGTTATAATGGGGTTAGCTATAGCTAGCTAGGTTAGTGTAGCACAACAGTGTTAGAATGGTGTTAGCTATAGCTAGGTTAGTGTGGCACAACAGTGTTATAATGGGGTTAGCTATAGCTAGGTTAGTGTAGCACAACAGTGTTATAATGGGGTTAGCTATAGCTAGCTAGGTTAGTGTAGCACAACAGTGTTAGAATGGTGTTAGCTATAGCTAGGTTAGTGTGGCACAACAGTGTTATAATGGGGTTAGCTATAGCTAGCTAGGTTAGTGTAGCACAACAGTGTTATAATGGGGTTAGCTATAGCTAGCTAGGTTAGTGTAGCACAACAGTGTTAGAATGGTGTTAGCTATAGCTAGGTTAGTGTGGCACAACAGTGTTATAATGGGGTTAGCTATAGCTAGCTAGGTTAGTGTAGCACAACAGTGTTATAATGGTGTTAGCTATAGCTAGGTTAGTGTAGCACAACAGTGTTATAATGGGGTTAGCTATAGCTAGGTTAGTGTGGCACAACAGTGTTATAATGGGGTTAGCTATAGCTAGGTTAGTGTGGCACAACAGTGTTATAATGGGGTTAGCTATAGCTAGGTTAGTGTGGCACAACAGTGTTATAATGGGGTTAGCTATAGCTAGGTTAGTGTGGCACAACAGTGTTAGAATGGTGTTAGCTATAGCTAGGCTAGTGTAGCACAACAGTGTTAGAATGGTGTTAGCTATAGCTAGGTTAGTGTAGCACAACAGTGTTAGAATGGTGTTAGCTATAGCTAGGCTAGTGTGGCACAACGGTGATATAATGGGGTTAGCTATAGCTAGCTAGGCTAGTGTAGCACAACAGTGTTATTTTTTTATTTCACCTTTATTTAACCAGGTAGGCTAGTTGAGAACAAGTTCTAATTTGCAACTGTGACCTGGCCAAGACAAAGCATAACAATTCGACACATACAACACAGTTGTTACACATGGAGTAAACAAAACATACAGTCAATAACACAGTAGAAGTCTATATACAATGTGAGCAAATGAGGTGAGATAAGGGAGGTAAAGGCAAAGAAAAGGCCATGGTGGCGAAGTAAATACAATTTTTAGATCCTGTAGGAAGGGATCTGTCCAGGAGAAGGTGATCAGTAGAGTCAGGTGTGTTAGATCCTGTAGGAAGGGATCTGTCCAGGAGAAGGTGATCACTAGAATCAGGTGTGTTAGATCCTGTAGGA
The DNA here is from genome assembly GCF_029448725.1 of Salvelinus fontinalis. Classification (NCBI taxonomy): domain Eukaryota; kingdom Metazoa; phylum Chordata; class Actinopteri; order Salmoniformes; family Salmonidae; genus Salvelinus; species Salvelinus fontinalis. The sequence continues at coordinate 51,014 of NW_026600804.1, read as the reverse complement.
GGGGATCTGTCCAGGAGAAGGTGATCAGTAGAGTCAGGTGTGTTAGATCCTGTAGGAAGGGATATGTCCAGGAGAAGGTGATCACTAGAATCAGGTGTGTTAGATCCTGTAGGAGGGGATCTGTCCAGGAGAAGGTGATCAGTAGAATCAGGTGTGTTCAGATCCTGTAGGAAGGGATCTGTCCAGGAGAATGGTTGGCAAGCCCTGAAATAGAAACTACTGTATATTGCATTAACTATTCAACCTGTTCCTGGATATCAACAACCTACCATATTAAGCAACATTGTGTACTTTCACCTCTGTTCCCCAGGTAGGGGGTACCTGGACAAGCTGGGTCTGGTCCTGCGTCTGATGCGTGCATTACGTATCCTGTACGTGATGCGGCTGGCGCGCCACTCCCTGGGCCTCCAGACCCTGGGCCTGACCATGCAGCGCAGCACCCAAGAGTTCAGCCTCCTCCTGCTCTTCATCACCGTCGGCATGGCCCTCTTCTCTCCCATGGTGCACCTGGCCGAGAGCGAGCTGGCGCCCAACGCCGCCACCGCGCCCCAGCACAGCTTCAGCAGCATCCCAGCTTCCTATTGGTGGGCCATCATCTCCATGACGACCGTGGGCTACGGGGACATGGTGCCGAGGAGCATCCCGGGTCAGGTGGTTGCGCTGAGCAGCATCCTGAGTGGAATTCTCATCATGGCGTTTCCTGCTACTTCCATCTTCCACATGTTCTCCAGGAGCTACCAGGAGCTGAAGCTGGAGCACGAGAGGCTGTGGAAGGAGGAGACGGGGGCCGCTCTGGCCGCCGACAACCTGGAGAACAGGAGGGAAAGGGAGGCGGAGAGGGAGGCGGAAGTAGAGGTGAAGGCGGAAGCTGTCGCGGAAACGGACAGCTACTGGCCCAGACGCCAAGACTTTGTGGAGTCTCTGTGCCAGTCCCTTGGAGGAGGGAACGGAGGGATGACAGAGGGGCAGCAGGCTACGCTCCCGGCTGGGGGGAACAGAGAGATGACAGAGGGGCAGCAGGCTACGCTCCCGGCTGCAGCATTCTGATCTGAAGAAGGATACCAGACCTGATGCTTACTCCGACACTGTAAAAAGTGGGATGACACTGTTGTTCGTCTGAATTGCTTTTTCTGATTGGTATAATAGAAAATTAGGCTTTGGTTCGTTCAACTTGTTCTATGCTATTTGTCTGAAATCAAATAACACATTTGAGAGATCAGTTTTCTTATTTTTTCAATATTGTCTCATCGCTGCAAATCCCCAACGGGCTCGGGAGAGGCGAAGGTGGAGTCATGCTTCCTCCGAAACATGACCCGCCAAACCACGATTCTTAACACCCGCCCGTTTAACCCAGAATGCAGCCACACCAATGTGTTAGAGGAAACACCGTTCAACTGACGTCCAGGGTCAGCCTGCAGGCACCCGGCCCACCACAAGGAGTCGCAAGAGCGCTATGAGCCAAGTAAAGCCCCACCGGCCAAACTCTCCCCTAACCCGGACGACGCTGGGCCAATTGTGCGCTGTCCTATGGTACTCCTGGCCACGGCCGGTTGCGGCACAGCCCAGTCAGCCTTAGACCACTGCTCCACTCGGCCCGGGATTTTTTTAATTGAATGAAATCGATATTCTTATTGCATAGTGGTGGGTGCAATGTAGCGGTGGCAGCCTATCAGAGAAGTTGTAGCCATGGCCTAATGGGGGGGCATGGTTTTCAGTTTGTTAATTTTGGCCACCCGTGAGAATGAATGTCATTCTAGGTAATGTGTTCTGTTTTTAAACGTTTATATGTTCACTGCCATCACTGAAGCTGAAATGATATCTGCGTAAGTACTGTGACACTAAAGAGCCTGGAAGAGTTCCCGTTGACGAGATGGACACCATTTGGTTACGATATTATATATATATACTGGTTACGGTAACCAGTAAATGTGAAAGTCTTATATAAAGAGAGTGTTTGGAGTCATTATTTCATGTTATGGAACCAACTAAATATGTCGAGTAGCCCTTTACACTCGTACCTGTATATGAATTCAAAATGGCAGATTTGGAAACTGATAAGCGCCTAAATGGGAATGCAGTGGCTGTACAGTAACATGCTATACATGACGTCAGAGCTCAGTGGCTGTACAGTAACACGCTACACATGACGTCAGAGCTCAGTGTCTGTACAGTAACACGCTATAGATGACGTCAGAGCTCAGTGGCTGTACAGTAACATGCTATACATGACGTCAGAGCTCAGTGGCTGTACAGTAACACGCTATAGATGACGTCAGAGCTCAGTGGCTGTACAGTAACATGCTATACATGACGTCAGAGCTCAGTGGCTGTACAGTAACACGCTATACATGATGTCAGAGCTCAGTGTCTGTAAAGTAACACGCTATACATGACGTCAGAGCTCAGTGGCTGTACAGTAACATGCTATACATGACGTCAGAGCTCAGTGGCTGTACAGTAACATGCTATACATGACGTCAGAGCTCAGTGGCTGTACAGTAACACGCTATACATGATGTCAGAGCTCAGTGTCTGTACAGTAACATGCTATAGATGACGTCAGAGCTCAGTGGCTGTACAGTAACACGCTATACATGACGTCAGAGCTCAGTGGCTGTACAGTAACACGCTATACATGACGTCAGAGCTCAGTGGCTGTACAGTAACACGCTACACATGACGTCAGAGCTCAGTGGCTGTACAGTAACACGCTATACATGACGTCAGAGCTCAGTGGCTGTACAGTAACATGCTATACATGACGTCAGAGCTCAGTGACTGTACAGTAACACGCTATACATGACGTCAGAGCTCAGTGGCTGTACAGTAACATGCTATACATGACGTCAGAGCTCAGTGACTGTACAGTAACACGCTATACATGACGTCAGAGCTCAGTGGCTGTACAGTAACATGCTATACATGACGTCAGAGCTCAGGGTCTGTACAGTAACATGCTATACATGACGTCAGAGCTCAGTGGCTGTACAGTAACACGCTATACATGACGTCAGAGCTCAGTGGCTGTACAGTAACACGCTACACATGACGTCAGAGCTCAGTGGCTGTACAGTAACACGCTATACATGACGTCAGAGCTCAGTGTCTGTACAGTAACATGCTATACATGACGTCAGAGCTCAGTGGCTGTACAGTAACACGCTATACATGATGTCAGAGCTCAGTGTCTGTACAGTAACATGCTATACATGATGTCAGAGCTCAGTGTCTGTACAGTAACATGCTATACATCGTCAGAGCTCAGTGGCTGTACAGTAACATGCTATACATGACGTCAGAGCTCAGGGTCTGTACAGTAACATGCTATGCATGACGTCAGAGCTCAGTGGCTGTACAGTAACATGCTATACATGATGTCAGAGCTCAGGGTCTGTACAGTAACATGCTATGCATGACGTCAGAGCTCAGTGGCTGTACAGTAACACGCTATACATGACGTCAAAGCGCAGGGTCTCTTCTGAACAGATCTGTTTTTGACTGACAGCTGTTCTGAAATTGAGCACCGCACGCGACAAGAAGTGGCCCCCATCCCTCCTACTAATTGGGCAACTTTTACCATTTTTCTGTTTTGTCTGAGTGAGGGAAATGCTGTAAATTTCGAGGACTCTATATATTTTTTAAGATTAGCCATTGAGGATTAGAATAAATACCGCTTCGCCCGTCATTCAAGTAAACCAAACACCCGTGACTCAAAATGTGTACTTCACATTTCCATATCATAGAACTCATGTCATATACAGTTGTCAACGTTTATGATCACTATGTTTGTTGTACAGTTACCAGATGACATGGGGTTATACCCTGGGTTGTCCTGAACACAATGAGCCTGTTTGATGTATTGTGAAGATTTGCTGCAGACCACGCATCTGAATGCACATCTGAATCCTTTCTATGCCACCAAAATTATGTATTTTTAGAAAAATTTAAAAATATGTATTTTTATTGAACTAGGCAAAGTCAGTTAAGAAAAATGTCTTATTTTCAATGACGGCCTAGGAACAGGGTATAACTGCCTTGTTCAGGGTTAGAACGACAGATTTTTACCTTGGGGATTCGATCCAGCAAACTTTCGGTTACTGCCCAACGCTCTAACCACTAGGCTACCTACCGCTCCACTGGAAGCCAAACACTGTAACATCGTATTTTATAATTTAGCTAGTCATGTTGGCAATAGAACAAGCTTTGAAATGATGCCCACCTGACCCAGATTCCAAATATAATGAACCGTTTTGTGATTGCGTAAACAACAACAGTAATTGTATAAAGGCAATGACGCAGGGCTGAGTTCCAAAGACAACAACTACAAGTTGGCTTGCTCTACTTCCTCAACGGCACAGCTAGGAGACCTCAAAAAGCACTTTACAGATGAAAACTCTTCTTTGACTCATAAAAGTCTATTGATATTACTTAGGAACTGTGTACAGTTTGAAGAGGTGTGTGGCCACTTGGAAACACTAAGTTAGACCTCTCACTCAAACCCTTGTCATTTTTTTAGTCTTATGTTGCACCTACCCACATTTTTACAAGAATATTCTTATCGTCATGTTACTGAATGTATCCAGAGTATTCTCAGATTTCGTTGTCAACACATGCTGCGAAAAGTACAGTAAATGTAAAATGTACATAAAATCAAGTGTAATATTTGGATTCAGTCTTGTGTCAGATTAACTGTTGTGTCCCCACCTTTTAGTCTAATCATTTCCCCATAATCTCTACTGTTCCCTTTTAGTTTCTACCGTGAGTTTCCCTATTTCTTCTGTGGGAACCATTTCAATTTAGCGCTATCCATATAGGAAAATTCCCACGAGTGTAAAGGGGTTAAAAGGAAATGTATTTACTTGAATGCAACCCAATTAAACATAGTGAAAAATCTACTTGGTACAACATGAAAAAATGGGTTGTATATATATATATATATATATCACTGTTTTTTTTATCTCCTTGATGCAATTTTCACAAGTGTGTGGTACATTTTCACAACTCTGACATGTTGACCACACCGCTCACGTCACAAAATAAATGTACACATACATGTTCTCAATCATTGCACACATGCTGCTCGCGTGCGCCAATGAGCGACTGCGTAGCCAGGCGCTAAAATTGAACTTGGTTCTACTTGTGACGCTTAATTAATGCACTGAAGTCCGGGCTCTCCCATCTCCTCATTGTATTTTAGGAGTATATACCCACGTGGGTGATTGAAAGATGAACTGACGTCCATACTCCAGTCCTTTTCGTTGTGGTAATGCACCTTAGAGTTGGTTGCCAACCGCCATATAAAGACCAAAGAAGAAGAAGCCTGAAGGAGGAGAGATCACTAGAAACAAACTCTGTTTACCCTTTTATGTGTGGATTAATTGTCAGAGTAGAGGACCTTGTGCATTTCAGGTAAAATAACAACCCAATGTTTACATCCCAGGATAAATTAGCTAGCAACAGCAAGCTAGCTAGCTGAATTGCCATAAATGTTTAATGCTTTTCGACCTCTCCCCAAATTAATATAATTGGTTCAGAGCTCGTTTTGACATTTCAACGTGCAAGTCCTGATCTCGTCTGGTGTGGGGGGGGCAAAATCAATGCTCTGGCCAGCATGTTAGTACAAAACTCAAAACAGATCATCAAAAAGACAAATCATACAGTCACTTTTTTTCACTGAACTTAATCAGTGTTTTCTAGAAATGCATGTTTCATATTGCAATACAATGCTCGTATAAAGTAATTGTCTTTCGCAATGCAATGCTCACATTACTGTTGATATGGTTCCCTCCTCTTTTGTTAAAAGACATTTTACTATTACTTAATCCGACTGCTCTTAATGGATGATCACAAATGTTTGGTAAACCTGTAGATTTGACCGTTTTGTCTACTACAGATCATGAGAACTACATAATGAAAATGTATGTCTGTAAAGTATAAACTTAAAAAGTACGATATTTACTTCAATGTTCTACTATGACGATGATTATTATGATTTTACTTCACAGTAAATAAATAAAAAATCGGATATACTGTATGTAACAAAATAAAATCTAAGTTTATTGGTCACGTACACAGATGAGCAGATGTTACAGCAGGTGCAGCGAAATGCTTGTGTTTCTAGCTCCTACACTGCAGTAATACAATATCCATACAATACCAATACTCAAATAATCCAGAAAGTCCAAAACAAGAAAGAAATGCATCCCCTATGCAGTAAATGTGTACACAAAATGGGGTTCACACTGCTTTTCTGAAATTGCATTGGCCAGTACAGTACTGTAATATATGCCATTTACATCACAGACAGGCCACACATTCTGGTATGTGACCCCAGTGGGAATTGAACCCACAGACTAGCTAAATACCGAGCTAACAAAAAACAACATCCCACAAAACTAAGGTGGCAAAACAGGCTGCCTAAGTATGATTCCCAATCAGAGACAACGATAGACAGCTGTCCCTGATTGAGAACCATACCCGGCCAAAACATAGAAATAAAGAACATAGAGTTTCCCACCCGAGTCACACCCTGACCAACCAAACATAGAGAATAAAAAGATCTCTACGGTCAGGGCATGACAAGAAGGCCCTTAAAATTGTTAACGACTCCAGCCACCCAAGTCATAAACTGTTCTCTCTGCTACCGCATGACAAGCGGTACCGATGCACCAAGTCATAGACTGTTCTCTCTGCTACCGCATGACAAGCAGTACCGATGCACCAAGTCATAGACTGTTCTCTCTGCTACCGCATGACAAGCGGTACCGATGCACCAAGTCATAGACTGTTCTCTCTGCTACCGCATGACAAGCGGTACCGATGCACCAAGTCCGGAAGCGATCCTGAACAACTTCTAGCCCCAAGCCATAAGACTGGTAAACAGTTTGTCCGGGTAGCTATTGTTTAACTATTAATCTATCTGCGTTGACCCTTTTTGCACTCTTTTGACTCATCACATACGCTGCTGTTACTGTTTATTATCTATCCTGTTGCCTTGTTACTTTACCCTTACCTATATGCACACTACCCGTTCAAAAGTCTGGGGTCACTTAGAAATGTCTTTGAAAGAAAAACACATTTTTTTGTTCATTAAAATAACATCAAATTGATCAGAAATACAGTGTAGACATTGTTAATGTTGGAAATGACTATTGTAGCTGTAAATGGAAGATTTATCACTCCTGTGTTCCAATGGCACGTTGTGTTAGCTAATCCAAGTTTATAATTTAAAAAGGCTAATTGATCATTAGAAAACCCTTTTGCAATTATTTTAGCACAGCCGAAAACTGTTGTTCTGATTAAAGAAGCAATAAAACTGTCCTTCTTTAGACTCGTTGAGTATCTGGAGCGTCAGCATTTGTGGGTTCGATTAAAGGCTCAAAATGGCCTGAAACAAAGACCTTGTTTCTGAAACTCGTCAGTCTATTCTTGTTCTGAGAAATTAAGGCTATTCCATGCGAGAAATTGCCAAGTAACTGAAGATCTCGTACAACACTATGTACTACTCCTTTCACAGAGCAGCACAAACTGGCTCTAACCAGAATAGAAAGAGGAGTGAGAGGCCCCGGTGCACAACTGAGCAAGAGGACAAATACATTAGAGTGTCTAGTTTGAGAAGCAGACGCCTCACAAGTCCTCACCCGGCAAATCCAATAAATAATACCCGCAGTCGCCTCTTCACTGTTGACGTTGAGACTGGACAGAGGAACTCTGCCTAGAAGGCCAGCATCCTGGAGTCACCTCTTCACTGTTTACGTTGAGACTGGACAGAGGAACTCTGCCTAGAAGGCCAGCATCCCGGAGTCGCCTCTTCACTGTTGAGACTGGACAGAGAGACTCTGCCTAGAAGGCCAGCATCCCGGAGTCACCTCTTCACTGTTGACGTTGAGACTGGACAGAGGAACTCTGCCTAGAAGGCCAGCATCCCGGAGTCGCCTCTTCACTGTTGATGTTGAGACTGGACAGAGAGACTCTGCCTAGAAGGCCAGCATCCCGGAGTCACCTCTTCACTGTTGACGTTGAGACTGGACAGAGGAACTCTGCCTAGAAGGCCAGCATCCCGGAGTCACCTCTTCACTGTTTCTTTAAACACTCAAGTATTTCACTGTTAGTCTTCCCCTGTTGTTTATTAAGCATGTGACAAATAATATTTGATTTGAACTCTGGTGTTTCTGGTGCCATGTCCTTACTAACTGAGCCACGTACAGGACCAGTACAATACATACGTACAATACAATACTGTAAAATACAAACACAATTACAATACAGAAGGAAGATGTATGATTGTGTCATGAAATGTGGTTAAAAGTCATGGAGAAGTCTTGAAAAATGTGTATGAACCCTGTTACGGATACAGGTATCCTGTGTGTGTATCCTGTGTGTGTATTTCGAGAGATGGGAATGTGTTGGACTACGTTAGTCGCTTCCGTGAGCGCCTACACCAAGCCTGTGGTCTTGCAAAGGAAGCTCTGTCTTCATCACAGAGGAGTATGAAAAGACACTATGATAAAGAGGCTGTTTCTCGTCCACTACAGCCAGGTGACCAAGTACTGGTGTTATGCCTGTTCCAGGATCTTCACTGTCAGCTCGTTTCTCTGGTCCTTATTTCATTGAAAAGAAATTAAGTGAAACTGACTATGTGCTTCAAACTCCTGATAGAAAACGCCAATCTCGTGTGTGCCACATTAACGTGATGAAAGCATACCACACCCGACCCATCACCCAGTTAGATAGTTCAAAAACAGAGGAAGGTACTGCTTTCTCCTCTGCTTCTACTGCTATGATAGTGGGCTGTCATATTAATGATGTTGATGGAGATGGATTAGAGTTGAGCAAATAATCAGCAGCAGTGCATTAGATTGCCCAACTCAGAAATGCTGCTGTCTCTCCAGTCAGGTCAGGCTCTGTCACGATCGTCTTGCGGTGAGAGAGAGGACCAAAACGCAGCGTGTGAAAAATACATTCTCTTTATTTAGAGAAGAGTGAAACACGAAACGAACACTTATAACAAAACTAAACAAAACAACAAACGACCGTGAAGCTACAAACGTAAGTGCAATACAAAAACTACAAACGTTCTACATAGACAATTACCCACAAACGCATAATGCCTATGGCTGCCTTAAATATGGCTCCCAATCAGAGACAAATGAAAGACAGCTGTCTCCGATTGAGAACCACTCAGGCAACCATAGACATACCTAGACACATTCACTAAACACAACCCCATACACTAAACCCAACACCCCCTTGACCATATAACCACCCAAGACTAGACAAAAACACAAACATTCCCCATGTCACACCCTGACCTAACTAAAATAATAAAGAAAACAAAGAATACTAAGGCCAGGGCGTGACAGGTTAATTTAACTGACGGACAGGCCGACGATATTGTGAGGCTACTACACAGTTTCCCATGTCTCTTTAATGACGTCCCTACTCGCACAAACGTGTTGGAACACGACATTAATGTTGGAAATGCTGCCCCTATCAAGCAACACCCATATCGTGTCAACGCTTCCAAGAGGAAGATAATGAGGGGTGAGATTTGTTGGAGAATGACCTGGCTACGCCAAGTTTAAGCCCTTGGAGTTCTCCTTGCATTCTGGTTCCTAAATCTGATGGTACGTCCAGGTTATGTACGGATTATCGAAAGGTTAATTCTGTCACAATGCCAGATTCGTTCCCGTTACCCAGACTGGATGACTGTATCGACACTATTGGAGCTGCTAAGTATGAAACTAAGTTGGACCTCTTAAAAGGTCACTGGCAGGTTCCGTTAACCTCACGTGTGTCAGGACTCGGTGCGAGAAACAGTCACTAATAATCGTCAGAACCCAGAAGATGAGGCAGACACAGCAGTACTAGAGAAGGTGGTTTTATAAAAGAACAAAATCTTCAGGCAAAGAAACTAAATCCACAATGTCCAAAAATAAAGCCAAGAGGCACAAAATGGAAATCCTCCAAAATACAAAAGAAACTCCACAAAGTGGTAAAAAACAGCAGGGAAAAACAAACCTCAAAAGACTACTCAAATAATACACAAGAACTAAACCAGAGAACCTCTGGAAAATCCAACAAGAGAAATATCTGTATAAAACAAGGCTTGGGCTGGGGCTGGGTGCTAACTTACAAACACTGAGCAAGGAACTGAGGAACACACAGGGTTTAAATACTAACAAGGGAATGACCTACAGGTGCAAACAATAATTAGAGCAAGAAAAACAAAAGGTACAAAAAAGGTGCAATGGGGACATCTAGTGACCAAAACCCGAACAGTCTTGGCCAAAACCTGACAACGTGCTTCTGAGATTTCTGCCTTTGTGACCCCAGACAACTTCCTACAGTACTCTGTCATGGCTTTTGGAATGCGGAATGCAGCAGCTACTTTCCAACGACTGGTTAACGCCGTTGTAACGGCTGTCGTCTTCCTCCTCGTCTGAGGAGGAGAAGTTTGAAGGATCAGAGGACCAATGCGCAGCGTGGTAATTGTTCATCTTATTTAATGAAGTGAACAACTCAAAATACAAAAACAACAAAGTGAAAACTGAAACAGTTCTATCTGGTGCAGACACACAAAGACTGAAAACAACCACCCACAAAACACAATAGAACACAGGCTACCTAAATATGGTTCCCAATCAGAGACAATTACTAACACCTGCCTCTGATTGAGAACCATATCAGGCCAAACGAGAAACCCCACATAGAAACAGAAAACATAGATCATACCCACCCAACTCACGCCCTGACCACACTAAAACAAAGAAAATGGTCAGAACTATGGTCAGAACGTGACAGCCGTATTAGCTGGCGTTCCCAATTGTAGTGCCTACCTTGATGATCTAGTAATCTATTCGTCTGAGTGGTCAGATCATGTTAACTCTCTAAGGGTAGTATGTGAACGTTTGGCAGCTGCTTCTCTAACCCTGAACTTGGCAAAGTGGGAGTTTGGGAAGGCCACTGAACCTTTTCTCAATAGGGGGTGCTGTTTGCACTTTGTAATAATTTTGTTCCCAAATTAAACTGCCTCGTACTCAATTCTTGCTTGTACAATATGCATATTATTATTACTATTGGATAGAAAACACTCTCTAGTTTCTAAAACCGTTTGAATTATATATGTGAGTAAAACAGAACTCGAGTTGGAGCAATTTTCCTATGAGGATGTGAGAATGCTGAATTCTGCAGGCTGTTCTGAGGTCGGTTTATTAATTTGCCTGTCTTCTATTGGTTGAGATGCACTGCATACGCCTTCCCCTGGATGTCAGCGAATAGTGAGAATTGAAATGGAGTTGCTGGGCATATCTGAGGGCTTATAAATGGGCTGGCAACGTGGGGTGCTCCCTTTCTTCTCTTCGCCATGACGCAAAAAGGACCTCAGGATGTCGTTCTAGAAAGCTCCCGTTATAGCCCTTAGATATATCCGGCCCTGTTTTTATTCGATATAGGTGTTAAAGACATCATAATGTTGTTATTTTAAACCGAGTTATATCAGTTTATATCAGTATATTGCGATTTTTGGGTATTTATTTGTGCTGCGTTCTAGGGACTTGGGCACGTCTGGCCCACATGGCTAATGTTTACTGCTAATTCCAACGTTGAAGGCGACAATCTACAACCGAGCAACGATTATTTTGGGAAAAGGACAACCTGCCCAAGATTCTGATGGGAGCTCATCAAAAAGTAAGAACTATTTATGATGTTAATTCGTTGTTCTGTTGAAAAATGTTAAACTCATATTCCGCCATTAATTTCGGTGCGGTCTCGCTTTAACGCATGCTGTATGTTGTAGTAACGTTAATTTTAAAACTCTAACACAGCGGTTGCATTAAGAACTAATGTATCTTTCAATTGCTGTCCAACCTGTATTTTTTAGTCGAGTTTAGGATTAGTTACTGATTAGATTAGGTGCCTCTCCCAAGATTTCTCCCGACATATTGTTGGCAGCTTGGCTACTATTCTCATTGTATAACCACGATTTGTGCCGCTAAATATGCACATTTTCGAACAAACTCTATATGTATTGTGTAATATGATGTTATAGGACTGTCATCTGAAGAAGTTTGAGAAGGTTAGTGAAAAAATTAATATCTTTTGCTGGTTTATTCGTTATCGCTATTGTTGGCCTGAATCAATGCTGTTGTGTGGTTGGCTATTGTAGTAAGCTAATATAATGCTATATTGTGTTTTCGCTGTAAAACACTTAAATAATCTGAAATTTTGGCTGGATTCACAAGATCTTTGTCTTTCATTTGCTGTACGCTGTGTATTTTTTAGAAATGTTTTATGATGAGTATTTAGGTAATTCACGTTGGTCTCTGTAGTTATTCTAGTTGCTTTGGTGAGAGTTGTGATGGTGGCTGCAATGATAAACTATGATTTATACCTGAAATATGCACATTTTTCTAACAAAACATATGCTATATAATAAATATGTTATCAGACTGTCATCTGATGAAGTTGTTTCTTGGTTAGTGGCTATTTATATCTTTATTTGGTCGAAATTGTGATAGCTACCTATGCAGGAAAAAAATGGTGGGAAAAAAAAGTTGTCTTTTGCTATCGTGGTTAGCTAATAGATTTACATATTGTGTCTTTCCTGTAAAACATTTTAAAAATCAGAAATGATGGCTGGATTCACAAGATGTGTATCTTTCATCTGGTATCTTGGACTTGTGATTGAATGATATTTAGATGCTAGTATTTACTTGTGACGCTATGCTAGGCTATGCTAGTCAGCTTTTTTACTGATGGGGGTGCTCCCGGATCCGGGATCGTGTGCAAGTAGAAGTTAACTATCTCGGCAAAGAGGTCGGCCATGGACAGGTGCGCCCTGTTGATGCCAAGGTATTGGCTATAACTGCATTCCCCGCACCTACCACCAGACGAGAGCTACGCCGCTTTTTAGGGATGGTTGGCTACTACCGTAGTTTCTGTAAAAATGTATCTGCGGTAGTTGCTCCATTGACCGATTTGCTCATTCCGGCTAGATCATTTGTGTGGTCCCCTGATTGTAAGATAGCTTTTGAATGTGCTAAAGCCCTCTTGTGTAATACCCCTGTACTTGCTGCTAGTGAAGATGCTAGTGCCAGAGGTGCTGGTGCTGTTCTACTGCAGCAGGACAAGAGTGGAGTGGATCATCCCGTTTGTTATTTTTCACGTAAATTTAACAAATGTCAAACAAACTATGCGACCATAGAACAAGAAGCTCTAGCTTTGTTGTTATCTCTGCAATACTTTGAAGTATATATTGGTTCCAGTGCCCTACCAGTGATCGTATATACTGATCATAATCCCTTAGTGTTTCTCCACCGGATGTACAACCTGTACCAGCGCCTTATGCGTTGGGCGCTTATTGTGCAGAATTATAACATGGAGATCCGCCACAAAAAGGGTTCTGATAACGTATTAGCAGATGCTTTGTCTCGTGTGTAAATATGATGATTCTTGGTATGTTTTGTAAATACTGTGTTCGCAATCCCCCCTAGGGTTGCTCTTTTAAGGGTGGGAGTGTTACGGATACAGGTATCCTGGGAGTGTTACGGATACAGGTATCCCGGGAGTGTTACGGATACAGGTATCCTGGGAGTGTTACGGATACAGGTATCCTGGGAGTGTAACGGATACAGGTATCCTGGGAGTGTAACGGATACAGGTATCCCGGGAGTGTTACGGATACAGGTATCCCGGGAGTGTTACGGATACAGGTATCCCGGGAGTGTTACGGATACAGGTATCCCGGGAGTGTTACGGATACAGGTATCCTGGGAGTGTTACGGATACAGGTATCCTGGGAGTGTTACGGATACAGGTATCCCGGGAGTGTTACGGATACAGGTATCCTGGGAGTGTAACGGATACAGGTATCCTGGGAGTGTAACGGATACAGGTATCCTGGGAGTGTAACGGATACAGGTATCCCGGGAGTGTAACGGATACAGGTATCCCGGGAGTGTTACGGATACAGGTATCCCGGGAGTGTTACGGATACAGGTATCCCGGGAGTGTTACGGATACAGGTATCCTGGGAGTGTTATGGATACAGGTATCCTGGGAGTGTGTATCCTGTGTGTGTATTTCTTTTCTCTCCTTCTCCCCTCACAGGTGTCAATCATCATTCCCCAATCAGTCATCAATCAGAAGACACATCTCCTCCTTCCATTACCCAATCACATCCCCTTTCCCTTGGTTTAAAAACCCATTCAGTTCTCTCTGAGTCGGGATCTCTCCCTCTTTCTATGCAGAGATCTCTCTTTTGTTTTTGCAACGACATGTCACGTTGTCTGTTATCCTGTGAGTATTGGTTTTGTTATGGTGTTTGACTGTTTGTTTGATGGTGGGAAAAGGGGGTACCAAGACAAGTTGCCCATGGGCATACACTACCTGTAGGTAAACTTTGTCTAAATACACTAGTTAGAACTGGGCGGACCACCCTCTGTATTTTTGGTTAGTTAGCTGTTGTTGAAGCAGGTAGTCTAGCTTAGGGGTGTTTTTGGTTAGTTAGTTAGCTGTTGTTGAAGCAGGTGTCTAGCTTAGGGGTGTTTTTGAATGCTTATTATTTCTTTCCTTGGGTCCAGCTCAGCCCCTTTTCCCGACCCCCTTTACCGTGTGTTTACAAATAAACCGTGAGTGTTTGACGGTAGTTTAGATGTCTGTGGTTATTTGTTCTCACTCTTATGTTTTCACTATTATACATGGCATGGGAAATGTTACGTGTCTCGTTACCATCCCCCCCTAGACTGCCGGGCCAAAGGGATTATTAACAACCCTTACCAATGATTAATCAGATCTCTACAGCATAATGTCATTTGTGTATTTCGGTGAACAAGAAACAGACTGACACACATTTTCTGAGTTGACTGAGTGAAAAAGGTCTAGACATTTTTTCAAATGTTTTAAAAATAATTACTCAGACCCTTTGCTATGAGACTCAAAATAGAGCTCCTGCATCCTGTTTCCATTGATCACCCTTGAGATGTTTCTAATGTACTAACTTGGGAAAAAACAGCTGCTGCACTTCTTTCATCCCAAGTCAAGCAGTGAATAAACCTGTATTTCAAGTTGCAACCTATTTCTTTAAACACTCAACTTCCTTTTCCCCTTTAGTTAACCTGAATAAATAACATAAATACAAACTACAGTTGTTTTTTTCTCTCCTTTGGTGCTATTTCACAAGTATGTGGTGAATTTTAAAAACGTTTTAGTACAAAACTCAAAACTAGTAACACTTGTACAGATGTAGGATCTTAATTTGATCACTCTTTTATTGCTAAGAACTGACAGTGTATTTGAGTTTTAAAAAGGCTTCTAAAGTTTGTAATTTTCACTTTTTAAGATCAAACTTGATTTGCCCTCACACATTTTTTTTATCAACCCCTACAAAAATACACATGAATTATAATACACATAATTCACATTTTCTGTTGCTGCAGGATTATTTTCCTGCTGTAGCAAAGTGGCTCAAAATGAAGATCCTACATCTGATCGCAGCCAGTCATGTTTTATGGTATGACCCAGGTGCAGGCAAATGACAGGTCAGAGGTCAATAATCCAGAGAGGGTGTAAGGTGCAGGTGGGCTCAGGGTCAGGTCAGACAGAGGTCGGTAATCCAGAGTAGTTGGGCAATGGTACAGTACAACAGGCAAGCTCAGGGCAGGCAGAACGGTCAGAACCAGGAAACTAGAAAACAGGAGCAAGGAACTGGCGGGAGCAGGGAAACAAAACACTGGTAGGTTCTACAGACAAAACAAACTGGCAACAGACAAACAAAGAACACAGGTATAAATACACAGGGGATAATGGGGAAGATGGGTGACACCTGGAGGGGGTGGAGACAAGCACAAAGACAGGTGAAACAGATCAGGGCGTGACACAGTCTTACATTCAAAACCTTTTATTGTGCATTCATTTTGTTTGTAGACATCTTTCACCACAACTTTGTATCCAAAATATAAGTTTACTGTAAAATATAATCATCACCAAAACACAACATAGTGATGTCTTCTCAATTGTGTTCTTTTAACAACCAGTTTAAAATATATATATTTTGTTACGTTACAGCCTTATTCTAAAACAGATTGAATAAGAAATGTTCCTCATCAATCTACACACAATACCCCATAATGACAAAGTAAAAACAGGTTTTTAGAAATGTTCACACATTTATTACAAATAAAAAACAGAAATACCTTATTTACATAAGTATTCAGACCCTTTGCTATGAGACTCAAAATTGAGCTCAGGTGCATCCTGTTTCCAATGATCATCCTTGAGATGTTTCTACAACTTGATTGGAGTCCACCTGTGGTAAATTCATTTGATTGGACATGATTTGAAAAGGCACACACCTGTCTATATAAGGTCCCACATTTGACAGTGCATGTCAGAGCAAAAACCAAGCCATGAGGTCAAAGGAATTGTCCGTAGAGCTCCGAGACAAGATTGTGTCGAGGCACAGATCTGGGGAACCTGTCATTACAGATCTGGGGAACCTGTCATTAGGAGCCTGTCATTACAGATCTGGGGAACCTGTCATTACAGATCTGGGGAACCTGTCATTACAGATCTGGGGAACCTGTCATTACAGATCTGGGGAACCTGTCATTAGGAGCCTGTCATTACAGCCATAAACAGTGACGCATATTCAAAACGCAAGATAGGCTACAGAAATAAACTGTGTTTTAAACCTGTATTTGGAGCTGAGAGTCATTCATGTTAGCAGCCAATATCAACTGGTGATATATCATGCAGTGATGCCCTCACAGGCACACCCATGGCTGCACCCCTGATATCATGTCACTTCTCTGGAGTCCAGAGCAGGCAACATCACACTGACTACTTGTAGCAGAGGTTGCAGGAATGGACAGAAAGCATGTTCTGTCTGCCCTCCACCATCACCTTAGAGGGCAGCCTGCCAGCAGAGTACTCATGGACTGTCTGCCCTCCACCATCACCTTAGAGGGCAGCCTGCCAGCAGAGTGCTCATGATCTGTCTGCCCTCCACCATCACCTTAGAGGGCAGTCTGCCAGCAGAGTACTCATGGACTGTCTGCCCTCCACCATCACCTTAGAGGGCAGCCTGCCAGCAGAGTGCTCATGGACTGTCTCCCCCCTCCATCACCTTAGAGGGCAGCCTGCCAGCAGAGTGCTCATGGACTGTCTGCCCTCCTCCATCACCTTAGAGGGCAGCCTGCCAGCAGAGTGCTCATGTTCTGTCTGCCTCCACTATCACCTTAGAGGGCAGCCTGCCAGCAGAGTGCTCATGGTCTGTCTGCCCTCCACCATCACCTTAGAGGGCAGCCTGCCAGCAGAGTGCTCATGTTCTGTCTGCCTCCACTATCACCTTAGAGGGCAGCCTGCCAGCAGAGTACTCATGTTCTGTCTTCCCTCCACCATCACCTTAGAGGGCAGCCTGCCAGCAGAGTACTCATGGACTGTCTGCCCTCCTCCATCACCTTAGAGGGCAGCCTGCCAGCAGAGTACTCATGGACTGTCTGCCCTTCTCCATCACCTTAGAGGGCAGCCTGCCAGCAGAGTACTCATGTTCTGTCTGCCCTCCACCACCACCTTAGAGGGCAGCCTGCCAGCAGAGTGCTCATGGACTGTCTGCCTCCACCACCACCTTAGAGGGCAGCCTGCCAGCAGAGTGCTCATGGACTGTCTGCCTCCACCACCACCTCAGAGGGCAGCCTGCCAGCAGAGTACTCATGTTCTGTCTGCCCTCCACCATCACCTTAGAGGGCAGTCTGCCAGCAGAGTACTCATGTTCTGTCTGCCCTCCACCATCACCTTAGAGGGCAGTCTGCCAGCAGAGTACTCATGGACTGTCTGCCTCCACCACCACCTCAGAGGGCAGCCTGCCAGCAGAGTGCTCATGGACTGTCTGCCTCCACCACCACCTCAGAGGGCAGCCTGCCAGCAGAGTACTCATGTTCTGTCTGCCTCCACCACCACCTCAGAGGGCAGTCTGCCAGCAGAGTACTCATGTT
Organism: Salvelinus fontinalis; assembly: GCF_029448725.1. Classification (NCBI taxonomy): domain Eukaryota; kingdom Metazoa; phylum Chordata; class Actinopteri; order Salmoniformes; family Salmonidae; genus Salvelinus; species Salvelinus fontinalis. Next base: position 33,021 of record NW_026600804.1, on the reverse strand, counting down.
CTGTCTGCCTCCACCACCACCTTAGAGGGCAGCCTGCCAGCAGAGTACTCATGTTCTGTCTGCCTCCACCACCACCTTAGAGGGCAGCCTGCCAGCAGAGTACTCATGGACTGGAAGGGTAAAGGGGCATCTGCTCTGCTCCTGCCTGATTAATAGTATGTTAGTATGTTACTCTCTCTCTCTTTACAAAGTAATGGGTCATTTCTCTGGTACTTAAAATAGTTACCAGAAATTACCATGTAATACAATGTATATATTATAAAGTGCTGCCTATGAGGGTATAGAATAGTTTGAATCCTTCTAGAAACAGGGCTGCACTTGAGTTGTTTGCTAGCAACTTAGCAACACTTTCCAACATGAGCTCTGCTTATCTTTTGCGCAATGGCTTCACACACACACACACACACACACACACACACACACACACACACACACACACACACACACACACACACACACACACACACACACACACACACACACACACACACACACACACACACACACACACACACACACACACACACACACACACACACACACCTATAGGAGGAAGTATGAGACAAGGTCTCCTGTTACAGTGACAAATGAGATGAAGGTGTGGCCTTCCAGCAGGTAGAGACCAGAGCACCATGGTTACCTAGAAGGATTTGCATATCCCCACGACAATAGTGGAGAGCTCTAGAGACAATACCATTGTTACAACACAGTAGGAAGCTATAGAGACGGACAGCTTGGGTTCTAGTAGAATGGAATAAACAAAACTAACCCATCAAACTACTTCCTGGAAAACATTTTTTGTGTGTGTCTGACGTCCCACTGGTTAACATGTGAAACATACACACCTCAGACATGGAATATTCTGAGAAGTGCTGAGAGAATACATGATCAATCTGAAAAGAGTATGCCAGTATCATCAAAATATATCTTTATATACAGGACCAGTCAAACGTTTGGACCCACCTACTCATTCAAGGGTTTTTATTTATATTTACTATTTTCTACATTGTAAAATAATAGTGAAGACATCAACACTATGAAATAACACATATGGAATCCTGTAGTAACCAAAAAAGTGTGAAACAAATCCAAATAAATTTTAGATTCTTCAAAGTAGCCACCCTTTGCCTTGATGACAGCTTTGCACACTCTTGGCATTCTCTCAACCAGCTTCATGAGGTAGTCACCTGGAATGCATTTCAATTAACAGGTGTGCCTTGTTAAAAGTTAATTTGTGGAATTTCTTTCCTTCTTAATGCGTTTGAGCCAATCAGTTGTGTTGTGACAAGGTAGGGGTGGTATACAGAAGATAGCCCTATTTGGTAAAAGACCAAGGGTGTAGGGTGCCTTGTCCTCTATATAGGGAGTAGGGAGCCTTGTTCTCTATAGGGAGTAGGGAGCCTTGTTCTCTATAGGGAGTAGGGAGCCTTGTCCTCTATAGGGAGTAGGGAGCCTTGTCCTCTATATAGGGAGTAGGGAGCCTTGTCCTCTATAGGGAGTAGGGAGCCTTGTCCTCTATATAGGGAGTAGGGAGCCTTGTCCTCTATAGAGAGTAGGGGGCCTTGTCCTCTATAGAGAGTAGGGAGCCTTGTCCTCTATATAGGGAGTAGGGAGCCTTGTCCTCTATAGAGAGTAGGGAGCCTTGTCCTCTATATAGGGAGTAGGGAGCCTTGTCCTCTATAGGGAGTAGGGAGCCTTGTCCTCTATAGAGAGTAGGGAGCCTTGTCCTCTATATAGGGTGTAGGGAGCCTTGTCCTCTATATAGGGAGTAGGGAGCCTTGTCCTCTATAGGGAGTAGGGAGCCTTGTCCTCTATAGGGAGTAGGGAGCCTTGTCCTCTATAGGGAGTAGGGAGCCTTGTCCTCTATAGAGAGTAGGGAGCCTTGTCCTCTATATAGGGTGTAGGGAGCCTTGTCCTCTATATAGGGAGTAGGGAGCCTTGTCCTCTATATAGGGAGTAGGGAGCCTTGTCCTCTATAGGGAGTAGAGAGCATTGTCCTCTATAGGGAGTAGGGAGCCAGTTAAGCCACACCCTAACTAGTTGCACATTCACTTTACCCCAGGGAACGCTTTTACTTATCATTTAGCCGCAGGAGAGTTAACAAACTGGAAATACTGGTGGAGCAGAAGCAACCTTTGACCACGGCTGCCTTCTACCATTACATGTAGTTGTTGTATGGTACAACATGAATTGACTGAGGTTTGGACGACCTAAATCTACCTGCCTGCATGAGTATGACACAACTAGAGTTGACCGAGGAGGGACTACCTAAACCTGAATACCTGCCTGCATGAGTATGACACAACTAGAGTTGACCGAGGAGGGACTACCTAAACCTGAATACCTGCCTGCATGAGTATGACACAACTAGAGTTGACCGAGGAGGGACTACCTAAACCTGAATACCTGCCTGCATGAGTATGACACAACTAGAGTTGACCGAGGAGGGACTACCTAAACATGAATACCTGCCTGGCAGCCATCCCCAGCTAGATAGATTTCCAACATGGTGGAAGATGGCACTAAGAATGGAGGAAGAAGGTAGGTGTGTTTTCATGTTTCGTCTATTTTTTTTTACTATAGTTTGACGTATTCAAATTCAAAGTAATAAAACAGTCATACTGAAGGAATTCTCTAGAACGGCGTCGTACACACGGAACACAGGTGTTTTCACAGTAACTTAAGTTCACATGTAGGAGGATCCTTGGTTCTCAGTGCTCAGCTCAGGTACAGGACACACGGAGGTACAGACCAGGAAACAAGCTGTTCTGCTTTTTATTTTAAGGTCAAACTAACTGTCCTTCTAGGAGTTAAAATACAACGTTGTTGACAATTGAGTCCCGCTGAGACCAATATCTCTTTTACAAGGAATCTCTGCGTAACGTGCAGCAATGAATCACATGTTATTTCAGATGAATCGAAGGAGAAGAAGGATATTAGGATTGTGAACATTAGAATTTACAATATATTCCTGCTCTAGAAATAAATACAAGATAAATGTTTTCAATGTCAAGCTACTATAAAGCTACATGGACAATTTCATAGCAACATTTATGAACCAGCCTTGACTGCACTATGGCACCCTATTCCCTATATAGTGCACTACTTTTGACCAGAGTCCTATGGCAACCTATTCCCTATATAGTGCACTACTTTTGACCAGAGTCCTATGCGAGGAAGGGTTGATCTCATGTTCCATTCCTCTTGAAATGTTAAGTTAAAAGATTGTGTATTTATTTATTTAACCTTTATTTAACTAGACAAGTCAGACAAGCACATTAATCAAAGTATGTATGAATATGTAGATATGGCACTAATATAATGTATATACAGTATGAATATGTACATATGTCACTAATATAATGTATATACAGTATGAATATGTAGATATGTCACTAATATAATGTAATACAGTATGAATATGTAGATATGTCACTAATATAATGTATATACAGTATGAATATGTAGATATGTCACTAATATAATGTACATACAGTATGAATATGTAGAAATGTCACTAATATAATGCATATACTGTATGAATATGTAGATATGTCACTAATATCTGCATATACAGTATAAATATGTAGATATGCCACTATTATAAGGTATATACTGTACATATAAGTGTATTACTCTGTACTACCTTGTAACTACTTGTTATTTTTTTATTTGACTTGATTACTATTGATCTGGATTGATGCCCTGCTATGTTGAGGCAGCAAGCACACAGCCATTTCACTGCACCTTTTATACCTGCTGGAAACTGTACGTGACAAATCAAATGGGATTTCTGTCTCTCTCTTTCTCTCCTCCCAGAAAGGAGATGTCGGAAGGCAGGAGATACTGTGGCTGGTCCCGTTTCCGTTGCTGTTTCCTCATCCTGCTCCTCACAGCAATGGTCTTCTTCTACTTCGGCGATCGGTCAGTAGAGTGGGTCCCAACACTAGACAGGGCCTCAAAATGGTGGGCAGAATTCCGTGGTGGTTCACCAAGCAGATCTGGTTCTACCAACACCAGTAGGGAAGTAGTTTCTCTAAACTCCACTGATTTTACCATAGACGCTCATGAAACTGCATCTGCCAATTCAACAGATCGTCAGACTTCACTTATCCACTCTACTCAGCAGGCCATCAAACTCAACACAACACATAATGAAACTAGTTCCGTCACGTCTGCAATGACCATCACTGATCTGATCACAGAGGTCAAGGCAGTTCGGTCCACTCCTCCTCCGTATGTGTCCCCAGGACCGTACCATGTAGAATACCCATCAGAGTACATCTTCATCCTGGATGAGCCAGAGAAATGCCGGGAGCAGAACCCCTTCCTGGTTCTGATGGTGCCAGTGGCGCCCTATAACAGGGACGCTCGTGAGGCCGTCCGCAGTACTTGGGGCAGTGAGAGGCAGGTACTGGGCAAAGAGGTCCGTCTGTTCTTCCTGCTGGGACTGCCCAGTGGAGAGGAGACAGAGCAGCTCCAGGAGAAGGTGCTGCAGGAGAGCAAAGAGCACCAGGATCTGCTGCAGAGCGACTTCATAGACGGCTACAAAAACCTGACCATCAAGACCATGGTGATGATGGAGTGGCTGAGCTCTCGCTGCCCCAACGCCTCCTACGCCATGAAGATCGACTCAGACATGTTCCTCAACGTGAACACCTTGGTCAACATGCTGCTTCACGCTCCAAAACAGAACTACCAGACTGGACTAGTGGCCCAATGGGGCGCCGTTCTAAGAGACCGTAACTCCAAATGGTACCTTCCAATGGAGGTGTTTCCTGAACCAGTATATCCACCTTACGCTCTGGGCCTGGGCTATGTCTTCACCTTAGACCTCCCCAGGAAGCTGGTGGAGGCGTCCAGGCATGTTAAAGCCGTCTACATAGAGGATGTGTATCTGGGACTGTGTATGAGACACCTGGCCATCCGGCCTACTGACCCCCCCAGTGGAAACCTCTTCCAGGTTTTCCCTGTGGCTTATGACCGCTGCACCTACTCACGGCTGATAGCCACCACCACAAACAGTATCACTGACCAGGTCAATGCATGGAAAGACCTACACAAACCTGGTCCTCCCTGCTGATCTCATACAGTAACAGACTGACTGATGTACCAATCACTTCCTCATTGTTTGTTCAACCACTAACTAACAAACAAACTAAGAAGGCGACGTCTCCAAGGTGATGGGGAAAGGATATACAACATTTCTGGATGATCTGAAAACAGCTGTGCAGCAACACTCCCCATCCAACCTGACAGAGCTTGAGAGACTCTGCAAAGAAGAATAGGAGAAACTCCCCAAATACAGGTGTGCCAAGCTTGTAGCATCATACCCAAGAAGACTCAAGGCTGTAATCACTGCCAAAGGTTCTTTAACAAAGTACTGAGTAAAGGGTCTGAATACTTTCGTGAATAAAATATTTCAGTTTTTATTTTTAATAAATTAGCAAAAATTTCTAAAATCCTGTTTTTGCTTTGTCAATATGGGGTATTGTGTGTAGATTGATGAGGGGAAATAACTATTTAATACATTTTAGAATAAGGCTTTAACCTACCAAAATGTGGGAAAAGTCAAGGTATCTGAATACTTTCCAAAGGCACTGTATACCTTGGTGAAGAACATTGACACCCTGAAGGACCAGTTTCTTCACGTTACGTCCTTTGGGAGAATGTTCATTTTCTCTGAACCAAGGCAGACACCTTGCCTCACCGGTTTTTCCTTCAAAAGCCTTTTTTAAACAAAGACTGAGAGCAGCAGTTATCTGTCTAACCTGGACTAAGAAATGGATTCACCGGGTTGGGTCTGTCTGTGGTGAATGTGTGTACTACACTGAAGCAGCAAACACCCAGAACAAGTTAAACAGGTTTATTGTAATAGAGACTAGTTGGCTGTGTTTAGACAGGCAGACCAATTCTGATCTTTTTGACACTAAATGTTCATTTGACCAATAATCACATCTATTTCAGAACTGATGTGATGGTCAAAAGTCTAAACACAGCCGCTGCACTGCACTTTATAATCAGGTTTGCCTTTTCCCAGAGCGCATCTGTAACAGGTTAATTTGACCCTGCTTCTAACAGCAGGAAAATAATCCTGCAGCAACAGAACATGTGGATAATTATGTGTATTATAATTCACACAATTTGTTGTAGGGGTTGATACATTTTTCGTGAGGGCGAGTCAAGTTTGAAATGACAAACTTTAGAAGCCTTTTTAAAAGGAAAATTCTCTGTGACAGAGCGATTAAGTAGACAGCAGATCTGTATCAGTTCTTGATGGAAATAAGTGAAGGGGTACTGGGAAGGCTTTGGCTGTAGAGGCAATAGAATAGTAGACCAGGAACTTTCCCCAAAGTCACAAGTCAAATGTCCCAAAATGAAGTAGCTTTGTATGAGTTGTAGCATTTATTATGTGGTTTAGTCCAGCTATCAGGAAGAGATGCTACATTGCATTCATTTTGCACTTGGCAGGGTCAGAGGGAATGTGGTTTGCCTGAGAGTTTGTGCCAACTGCGTTGAAGACAGTTGAGACGGCACACTGAGGAAGACATATCACTTCCTCCTTCGTTCTTGCCAGAGATGTAATCTGGTGACTTTGTAATGCATTTCCACGTTGATTAAAATGTTTTAATACTGATTATGATGATACTGATTTTGGATTAGAAGAGAGTTAAATCACACAAACCAATATTTATCTGCCCAAAGGGCCTGTTGCACAGATGATGTTTAGGCTACAGTGTGATTAGACCAGGGCAGATGTTTAGGCTATAATGAGGTTAGACCAGGGCTGATGTTTAGACTACAGTGTGGTTAGACCAGGGATGATGTTTAGGCTACAGTGAGGTTAGACCATGGCTGATGTTTAGACTACAGTGTAATTAGACCAGGGCTGATGTTTAGGCTACAGTGTGATTAGACCAGGGCTGATGTTTAGACTACAGTGTGATTAGACCAGGGCTGATGTTTAGACTACAGTGGGGTTAGACCAGGGCTGATGTTTAGACTACAGTGTGATTAGACCAGGGCTGATGTTTAGACTACAGTGTGGTTAGACCAGGGCTGATGTTTAGGCTACAGTGGGGTTAGACCAGGGCTGATGTTTAGGCTACAGTGTGGTTAGACCAGGGCTGATGTTAGACTACAGTGTGATTAGACCAGGGCTGATGTTTAGACTACAGTGTGGTTAGACCAGGGCTGATGTTTAGACTACAGTGTGGTTAGACCAGGGATGATGTTAGACCAGGGCTGATGTTAGACCAGGGCTGATGTTTAGACTACAGTGTGATTAGACCAGGGCTGATGTTTAGACTACAGTGTGGTTAGACCAGGGCTGATGTTTAGGCTACAGTGTGGTTAGACCAGGGCTGATGTTAGACTACAGTGTGATTAGACCAGGGCTGATGTTAGACCAGGGCTGATGTTTAGGCTACAGTGTGATTAGACCAGGGCTGATGTTTAACCTACAGTGTGATTAGACCAGGGCTGATGTTTAACCTACAGTGTGATTAGACCAGGGCTGATGTTAGACCAGGGCTGATGTTTAACCTACAGTGTAATTAGACCAGGGCTGATGTTTAACCTACAGTGTGATTAGACCAGGGCTGATGTTTAGACTACAGTGTGATTATACCAGGGCTGATGTTTAGGCTACAGTGTGATTATACCAGGGCTGATGTTTAACCTACAGTGTGATTAGACCAGGGCTGATGTTTAGACTACAGTGTGATTAGACCAGGGCTGATGTTTAACCTACAGTGTGATTAGACCAGGGCTGATGTTTAGACTACAGTGTGATTAGACCAGGGCTGATGTTTAGACTACAGTGTGATTAGACCAGGGCTGATGTTTAGACTACAGTGTGATTAGACCAGGGCTGATGTTAGACTACAGTGTGATTAGACCAGGGCTGATGTTTAGACTACAGTGTGGTTAGACCAGGGCTGATGTTAGACTACAGTGTGATTAGACCAGGGCTGATGTTTAGGCTACAGTGTGATTAGAACAGGGCTGGAATAAAACCCTGCACACCCGGTAGATATCCTGGAGGATGGCAGCCACTCTTGATATAACAGTGTAGAAAAAGGGAAAGGGGGAAACCAAAAAGGTATTTCACTGAAACGTTGACCTCAACACATGAACGGAGGTACAATCTTGTGTTCAGGAGATATTTATATTTTTCAACTGTATTTATTTTATTGAATAATGTTATTTTTTGGCCATACTGTCTGTATATAAAGAATAGTTTTACATGTTGAGTAGTTCTCATTATTGTTACAACATCTATCCATGCTGATAGTTATGTATGGTCAGTAGAAGGTGTACAAGATGATATGGTTTATGTTTATAAGACCTAACCAGGTGTTCTACTCTGCTAGCCAGAACCTCTCCTAACCAGGTGTTCTACTCTGCTAGCCAGCACCTCTCCTAACCAGGTGTTCTACTCTGCTAGCCAGAACCTCTCCTAACCAGGTGTTCTACTCTGCTAGCCAGAACCTCTCCTAACCAGGTGTTCTACTCTGCTAGCCAGAACCTCTCCTAACCAGGTGTTCTACTCTGCTAGCCAGCACCTCTCCTAACCAGGTGTTCTACTCTGCTAGCCAGAACCTCACCTAACCAGGTGTTCTACTCTGCTAGCCAGAACCTCACCTAACCAGGTGTTCTACTCTGCTAGCCAGAACCTCTCCTAACCAGGTGTTCTACTCTGCTAGCCAGCACCTCCCCTAACCAGGTGTTCTACTCTGCTAGCCAGAACCTCTCCTAACCAGGTGTTCTACTCTGCTAGCCAGCACCTCTCCTAACCAGGTGTTCTACTCTGCTAGCCAGAACCTCTCCTAACCAGGTGTTCTACTCTGCTAGCCAGCACCTCTCCTAACCAGGTGTTCTACTCTGCTAGCCAGAACCTCTCCTAACCAGGTGTTCTACTCTGCTAGCCAGAACCTCTCCTAACCAGGTGTTCTACTCTGCTAGCCAGAACCTCTCCTAACCAGGTGTTCTACTCTGCTAGCCAGCACCTCTCCTAACCAGGTGTTCTACTCTGCTAGCCAGAACCTCACCTAACCAGGTGTTCTACTCTGCTAGCCAGAACCTCACCTAACCAGGTGTTCTACTCTGCTAGCCAGAACCTCTCCTAACCAGGTGTTCTACTCTGCTAGCCAGCACCTCCCCTAACCAGGTGTTCTACTCTGCTAGCCAGAACCTCTCCTAACCAGGTGTTCTACTGTGCTAGCCAGCACCTCTCCTAACTAGGTGTTCTACTCTGCTAGCCAGAACCTCTCCTAACCAGGTGTTCTACTCTGCTAGCCAGCACCTCTCCTAACCAGGTGTTCTACTCTGCTAGCCAGCACCTCTCCTAACCAGGTGTTCTACTCTGCTAGCCAGAACCTCTCCTAACCAGGTGTTCTACTCTGCTAGCCAGCACCTCTCCTAACCAGGTGTTCTACTCTGCTAGCCAGCACCTCCTCTAACCAGGTGTTCTACTCTGCTAGCCAGCACCTCCTCTAACCAGTTGTTCTACTCTGCTAGCCAGCACCTCCTCTAACCAGGTGTTCTACTCTGCTAGCCAGCACCTCTCCTAACCAGGTGTTCTACTCCGCTAGCCAGAACCTCTCCTAACCAGGTGTTCTACTCCGCTGGCCAGAACCTCTCCTAACCAGGTGTTCTACTCTGCTGGCCAGAACCTCTCCTAAACAGGTGTTCTACTCTGCTAGCCAGAACCTCTCCTAAACAGGTGTTCTACTCTGCTAGCCAGAACCTCTCCTAAACAGGTGTTCTACTCTGCTAGCCAGAACCTCTCCTAACCAGGTGTTCTACTCTGCTAGCCAGCACCTCTCCTAAACAGGTGTTCTACTCTGCTAGCCAGCACCTCTCCTAACCAGGTGTTCTACTCTGCTAGCCAGAACCTCTCCTAACCAGGTGTTCTACTCTGCTAGCCAGCACCTCTCCTAACCAGGTGTTCTAATCTGCTAGCCAGCACCTCTCCTAACCAGGTGTTCTACTCCGCTAGCCAGCACTTCTCCTAACCAGGTGTTCTACTCTGCTAGCCAGCACCTCTCCTAACCAGGTGTTCTACTCTGCTAGCCAGCACCTCTCCTAACCAGGTGTTCTACTCTGCTAGCCAGCACCTCTCCTAACCAGGTGTTCTACTCTGCTAGCCGGCACCTCTCCTAACCAGGTGTTCTACTCTGCTAGCCAGCACCTCTCCTAACCAGGTGTTCTACTCTGCTAGCCAGCACCTCTCCTAACCAGGTGTTCTACTCTGCTAGCCAGCACCTCCTCTAACCAGGTGTTCTACTCTGCTAGCCAGAACCTCTCCTAACCAGGTGTTCTACTCTGCTAGCCAGCTCCTCTCCTAACCAGGTGTTCTACTCTGCTAGCCAGAACCTCCTCTAACCAGGTGTTCTACTCTGCTAGCCAGCACCTCTCCTAACCAGGTGTTCTACTCTGCTAGCCAGCACCTCTCCTAACCAGGTGTTCTACTCTGCTAGCCAGCACCTCCCCCTAACCAGGTGTTCTACTCTGTTAGCCAGCACCTCTCCTAACCAGGTGTTCTACTCTGCTAGCCAGCACCTCTCCTAAACAGGTGTTCTACTCTGCTAGTCAGCACCTCCCCTCAGCAGGTGTTCTACTCTGCTAGCCAGAACCTCTCCTAACCAGGTGTTCTACTCTGCTAGCCAGAACCTCACCTAACCAGGTGTTCTACTCTGCTAGCCAGCACCTCTCCTAACCAGGTGTTCTACTCTGCTAGCCAGCACCTCTCCTAACCAGGTGTTCTACTCTGCTAGCCAGCACCTCTCCTAACCAGGTGTTCTACTCTGCTAGCCAGCACCTCACCTAACCAGGTGTTCTACTCTGCTAGCCAGCACCTCTCCTAACCAGGTGTTCTACTCTGCTAGCCAGCACCTCTCCTAACCAGGTGTTCTACTCTGCTAGCCAGCACCTCACCTAACCAGGTGTTCTACTCTGCTAGCCAGCACCTCTCCTAACCAGGTGTTCTACTCTGCTAGCCAGCACCTCTCCTAACCAGGTGTTCTACTCTGCTAGCCAGCACCTCTCCTAACCAGGTGTTCTACTCTGCTAGCCAGCACCTCCCCCTAACCAGGTGTTCTACTCTGTTAGCCAGCACCTCTCCTAACCAGGTGTTCTACTCTGCTAGCCAGCACCTCTCCTAAACAGGTGTTCTACTCTGCTAGTCAGCACCTCCCCTCAGCAGGTGTTCTACTCTGCTAGCCAGAACCTCTCCTAACCAGGTGTTCTACTCTGCTAGCCAGAACCTCACCTAACCAGGTGTTCTACTCTGCTAGCCAGCACCTCTCCTAACCAGGTGTTCTACTCTGCTAGCCAGCACCTCTCCTAACCAGGTGTTCTACTCTGCTAGCCAGCACCTCTCCTAACCAGGTGTTCTACTCTGCTAGCCAGCACCTCACCTAACCAGGTGTTCTACTCTGCTAGCCAGCACCTCTCCTAACCAGGTGTTCTACTCTGCTAGCCAGCACCTCTCCTAACCAGGTGTTCTACTCTGCTAGCCAGCACCTCACCTAACCAGGTGTTCTACTCTGCTAGCCAGCACCTCTCCTAACCAGGTGTTCTACTCTGCTAGCCAGCACCTCTCCTAACCAGGTGTTCTACTCTGCTAGCCAGCACCTCTCCTAACCAGGTGTTCTACTCTGCTAGCCAGCACCTCACCTAACCAGGTGTTCTACTCTGCTAGCCAGCACCTCTCCTAACCAGGTGTTCTACTCTGCTAGCCAGCACCTCTCCTAACCAGGTGTTCTACTCTGCTTGCCAGAACCTCTCCTAACCAGGTGTGTGTTTCTTTCGCCTCCAGATACAATGGTTAACAGAATCATTGGACGGCTCAGAGTATATAATTTACCTCGATAGGATTTAAAAATGGACAACACTGGGAGAGCAAGTTCCACCAGGACAGCAGATTGAACCACTAAAGTTGACACAAGTAACCATTTACTATGACTTACCCATGATGCATTCATCACACTATAAACATTTCATAAACGTATTATAACCGGTGGCAACCGCATTATTAAAGGTCAATGGAATATATTTATAGCTTATCTATAGCGTAATCATGTCATGCTTTGCAATAGCTTTAGATATCTTAATAAATGCATCATTATCATGACAGCCTGGTGTGAACATCGTGTCATGTTATTCTTCCTGAGACACCTAGTGGAGACATAACAGCATGACTAAGGAGTTCCTTCACTTACACACAGACACACAGCTTGACTTGGGAGCGCTGGAACGGCACATTTTGGGGGAATTGGCTCCTCTTCCTCTATAAAACATAGACAGTGGAGTATGAAGACAGGCAGACACTGCTTCTCCAATAGAAATCCTCAATCCCTGTTGTCGTGGAGACTTCGGTTAGCTGAACTCACGCATAGAAACACGTCTTCGGGTCGAACGGTCGCGTCGCGCAGAACTGCGATTGTGCGGGCCGTCAAATCTAAAGGTACTCCTTCGATATGAAGTTGTTTTGTGACGAAAACGTGTCAGTTTGTCCCGTTCACAAGGTTGGAGTAATAACACGTTCAGCTACTGAAGACACCTGTTCATTTAAATACATTCAAGGTGACCACCTCATGCTGGTTGAGAGAATGCCAAGCGTGTGCAAAGCTGTCATCGAGGCAAAGGTTGTCTACTTTGAAGAGTCTCATATTTTGATTTGTTTAACACTTTTCTTTGGTTACTACATGGATTCCATATGTGTTCTTTCATAGTTTTGATGTCTTCACTATTATTCTACAATGTAGAAAATAATACAAATAAAAACCCTGGAATGAGTAGGTGTTGTAAAGATTTTGACTGGTACTGTATCTAAACACTGAACAAACAAGTGCAACAACTTCAAAGATTGCATTGAGTTTCATAAGGAAATCAGTCAATTGAAATAAATTAATTAATAAAATGTCTATCACATACACATGGTTAGCAGCTGATAATGCGAGTGTAGCAAAATGCTTGTGCATCTAGTTCAGACAGTGCAGTAATATCTAGAACGTAATCTAACGATTCCATAACAAACTACCAAACACACAAATCTAAGTAAAGGGATGGAATAACAATATATGGATGTGTGATGCCCGAGCGGCACAGACAAGAAATCAGCCAATTGAAATAAATTCATTAGGTCTTGATCTATGGCCGTCACATGACTGAGAATACAGGTCACAGATACCTAAAGAAAAGTGGGGCATGGATCAGAAAACCAGTCAGTATCTGGTGTGACCACCATTTGTCTCATGTAGCACGACATCTTCTTTGCATAAAGTTGATCAGGATGTTGATTGTGGCCTGTGGAATGTTGTCCCACTCCTCTTTAATGGCTGTATGAAGTTTCTGGATATTGGTGGGACCTGGACCACGATGTCGTACACGTCGATCCAGCAGGAAGGTGTCCATACTAACGCTTCTCATTCATCTAATCCACAGGTGTCAAACTCATTCCACGGAGGGCCTAGTGTCTGCGGGTTTTCGCTCCTCCCTTGTACTTGATTGATGAATTAACATCACGAATTAGTTAGGAACTCCCCACACCTGGTTGTCTAGGGCTTTATTGAAAGGAAAAACCAAAAACCTGCAGACACTAGGCCCTCCGTGGAATGAGTTTGACACCCCTGAAATCGTTCAGCTCAACCCAAGGATCCACCAACCCAAGGATCCACCATGCCGCTGGACTGCAGGACTTCCTGTGGGCGACTTCCTGTGGGCGGCTACCTGAAACACAAAAACACAGGGGTTTAAATATAACGATGTTTAAATGATCCAACAATTATCCAATAGAAAGGCTTGATTTGTTAAACATGCAAATTGGTCACACCTGTGACAGGTACATCCCTCATTATAAAGGGGTATAACACAGGTGTGTCCACTCAGAAACAACTGAACATGAGTTGGGCTCAAACCATAGAGACAGTTAGAGGACTCAACCTTGTATCTGTCCCATTATGGTGTCTGTGAGAGCATGGGCAGTGCCATTGAAGCCATCTCCATACTGAAGTAGTCAATTATCCTCTTCTGTTACTTCTATGAGTTGGTTAACAAATTGAAAGGGTGCATACTGCCCCCTGGAGGGTGTTGTTTGAACAGGTATAAAGCCAAGCTCGGTGATTTACTGCCAGCTGCAGTTATGGAATGTTTGCTGATCCCTCTTGCTGACCTGGATGGAATTATATGATTCTTCCTCAACCCATTGGAAATTACACCGAGTTGACAACTTCAAAATGGTGAAAGTCTTAAATGGCGCTGCCCATGCTATAATTGACATTTTGGTTCACTAGAGTGCTCTATCTATCTCTATGGTTCACACACACACACACATAAAGTGGCAGGTTAACAGCATGAGATTGACACATTGTATACAAATCACAATAACCCCCCATTTGCCACATGTATTTATTGTGTGACACAACAAGAGTTGACCGAGGTGGGATTACCTGAACCTGGAAGCCATCCCCAGCTAGATAGATTTCCAACATGGTGGAAGATGGCACTAAGAATGGAGGAAGAAGGTAGGTGTATTTTCATGTTTAATCTGTTTTTTACTATAGTTTGATGTATTCAAAGTAATGAAATGATGGAGTTCTGTGTGTGGTGTTTGATCTATGTGATGACTAGCCTTGTAAAGAGGAACCTCTGGCAGAACTAAAGCTTGCCTGAGGTGGTGCACCTGCTGTTGTCCAGTACCTGAGGTGGTGCACCTGCTGTTGTCCAGTACCTGAGGTGGTGCACCTGCTGTTGTCCAGTACCTGAGGTGGTGCACCTGCTGTTGTCCAGCACCTGAGGTGGTGCACCTGCTGTTGTCCAGCACCTGAGGTGGTGCACCTGCTGTTGTCCAGCACCTGAGGTGGTGCACCTGCTGTTGTCCAGCACCTGAGGTGGTGCACCTGCTGTTGTCCAGCACCTGAGGTGGTGCACCTGCTGTTGTCCAGCACCTGAGGTGGTGCACCTGCTGTTGTCCAGCACCTGAGGTGGTGCACCTGCTGTTGTCCAGCACCTGAGGTGGTGCACCTGCTGTTGTCCAGCACCTGAGGTGGTGCACCTGCTGTTGTCCAGCACCTGAGGTGGTGCACCTGCTGTTGTCCAGCACCTGAGGTGGTGCACCTGCTGTTGTCCAGCACCTGAGGTGGTGCACCTGCTGTTGTCCAGCACCTGAGGTGGTGCACCTGCTGTTGTCCAGCACCTGAGGTGGTGCACCTGCTGTTGTCCAGCACCTGAGGTGGTGCACCTGCTGTTGTCCAGCACCTGAGGTGGTGCACCTGCTGTTGTCCAGCACCTGAGGTGGTGCACCTGCTGTTGTCCAGCACCTGAGGTGGTGCACCTGCTGTTGTCCAGCACCTGAGGTGGTGCACCTGCTGTTGTCCAGCACCTGAGGTGGTGCACCTGCTGTTGTCCAGCACCTGAGGTGGTGCACCTGCTGTTGTCCAGCACCTGAGGTGGTGCACCTGCTGTTGTCCAGCACCTGAGGTGGTGCACCTGCTGTTGTCCAGCACCTGAGGTGGTGCACCTGCTGTTGTCCAGCACCTGAGGTGGTGCACCTGCTGTTGTCCAGCACCTGAGGTGGTGCACCTGCTGTTGTCCAGCACCTGAGGTGGTGCACCAGCTGTTGTCCAGCACCTGAGGTGGTGCACCAGCTGTTGTCCAGCACCTGAGGTGGTGCACCTGCTGTTGTCCAGCACCTGAGGTGGTGCACCTGCTGTTGTCCAGCACCTGAGGTGGTGCACCTGCTGTTGTCCAGCACCTGAGGTGGTGCACCTGCTGTTGTCCAGCACCTGAGGTGGTGCACCTGCTGTTGTCCAGCACCTGAGGTGGTGCACCTGCTGTTGTCCAGCACCTGAGGTGGTGCACCTGCTGTTGTCCAGCACCTGAGGTGGTGCACCTGCTGTTGTCCAGCACCTGAGGTGGTGCACCTGCTGTTGTCCAGCACCAGAGGTGGTGCACCTGCTGTTGTCCAGCACCTGAGGTGGTGCACCTGCTGTTGTCCAGCACCCGAGGTGGTGCACCTGCTGTTGTCCAGCACCCGAGGTGGTGCACCTGCTGTTGTCCAGCACCCGAGGTGGTGCACCTGCTGTTGTCCAGCACCCGAGGTGGTGCACCTGCTGTTGTCCTGCACCCGAGGTGGTGCACCTGCTGTTGTCCAGCACCCGAGGTGGTGCACCTGCTGTTGTCCAGCACCCGAGGTGGTGCACCTGCTGTTGTCCAGCACCCGAGGTGGTGCACCTGCTGTTGTCCAGCACCCGAGGTGGTGCACCTGCTGTTGTCCAGCACCCGAGGTGGTGCACCTGCTGTTGTCCAGCACCCGAGGTGGTGCACCTGCTGTTGTCCAGCACCCGAGGTGGTGCACCTGCTGTTGTCCAGCACCCGAGGTGGTGCACCTGCTGTTGTCCAGCACCCGAGGTGGTGCACCTGCTGTTGTCCAGCACCCGAGGTGGTGCACCTGCTGTTGTCCAGCACCCGAGGTGGTGCACCTGCTGTTGTCCAGCACCCGAGGTGGTGCACCTGCTGTTGTCCAGCACCCGAGGTGGTGCACCTGCTGTTGTCCAGCACCCGAGGTGGTGCACCTGCTGTTGTCCAGCACCCGAGGTGGTGCACCTGCTGTTGTCCAGCACCCGAGGTGGTGCACCTGCTGTTGTCCAGCACCCGAGGTGGTGCACCTGCTGTTGTCCAGCACCCGAGGTGGTGCACCTGCTGTTGTCCAGCACCCGAGGTGGTGCACCTGCTGTTGTCCAGCACCCGAGGTGGTGCACCTGCTGTTGTCCAGCACCCGAGGTGGTGCACCTGCTGTTGTCCAGCACCCGAGGTGGTGCACCTGCTGTTGTCCAGCACCCGAGGTGGTGCACCTGCTGTTGTCCAGCACCCGAGGTGGTGCACCTGCTGCTGTTCCTCCGTAATCAGGATGTTCTTCACTAACCTTCACTTGGTGATAAATGTTGCTCTATGATTCGGAAGTCACCGGTGTCATCTTAACTCCCATTGGCTAGTTGAAATTGAGAAAATGTGCTGTTATTAAAATAAATAAATGTTTCCACCATAAAGTAATCCAACAATGTATACTCCGCCATCTTAGAATATGTGGACAACTATAAATACCTAGGTGTCTGGTTAGGCTGTAAACTCTCCTTCCAGACTCACATTAAGCATCTCCAATCCAAAATTAAATCTAGACTCGGCTTCCTATATCGCAACAAAGCATCCGTCACTCATGCTGCCAAACATACCCTCGTAAAACTGACTATCCTACCGATCCTTGACTTCGGCGATGTCATTTACAAAATAGCCTCCAACACTCTACTCAGCAAATTGGATGGAGTCTATGAAAGTGCCATCCGTTTTGTCACTAAAGCCCCATATACTACCCACCACTGCGACCTGTATGTGCTCGTTGGCTGGCCCTCGCTTCATATTTGTCACCAAACCCACTGGCTCCAGGTCATCTACAAGTCTTTGCTAGGTAAAGCCCCGCCTTATCTCAGCTCACTGGTCACCATAGCAGCACCAACCCGTAGCACGCGCTCCAGCAGGTATATTTCACGGGTCAACCCCAAAGCCAAATTCTCCTTTGGCTGCCTTTCCTTCCAGTTCTCTTCCTTCCAGTTCTCTCTCTGCCAATGACTGGAACGACTTGCAAAAATCACTGAAGCTGGAGAATCATATCTCCCTCACTAACGTTAAGCATCAGCTGTCAGTGTAGCGCACAGATCATTGCACCTGTACACAGCCCATCTGTAAATAGCCCATCCAACTACCTCATCCCCATATTGTTATTTTTTGCTCCTTTGCACCCCAGTATCTCTAAGTGCACATGCATCATCTGCACATCTATCACTCCAGTGTTTAATTGCTAAATTGTAATTAATTCGCCACTACAGCCTATTTATTGCCTTACCTCCCTAATCTTACCTCATATGCACCGCCTGTATATAGATTTCTTCTATTGTGTTATTGACTGAACGTTTGTTTATTCCAAGTGTACTGTGTGTGTTGCACTGCTTTGCTTTATCTTGGCCAGGTCGCAGTTGTAAATGAGAACTTGATCTCAACTAGACTACCTGGTTAAATAAAGGTGATCTAGACTACCTGGTTAAATAAAAAGTGGAATTAAAAAGTATATAAAAAAAAAATCTTAGAATATCTTTGTCTTCTCTCGTTGATTGAGACAGGTGGGTGAACACCCCAAAGGGCTGCACCTCATTTGCATGACTGAGAAATCAAGCATCGCATTTGAATGGCACTCTTCTATCTCGATCAATGAGAGAAGACAAATCTATGTGATAACATGAAGTTCAGAAGTCTTTTCTGCTGTTTTGTTTTAACATCAAACTAAGTATCATTCCAGGAGTTCAAATCGTGTCATTGTTGAGTCTCTGTGGCTAGAAATCAAATCAGGACGTTGCAATCTATTAGTTAACTATTGTGTTAATATATATCAATGCCACAGAAACATAATGATGAGGAGACACCCATTTTTCACACAACTCAAGGATGCACATAGATGACTTAACCATTTCTGTCTCTCTCTTCCCAGTCAGGAGATGGCGGAAGGTGGGAGATACTGCTGCTGGTCCGGTGGTCGCTGCCGTTTCCTCATCCTGCTCGTCACAGTGGCGGCCATCTTGTTCTTCACCAACCACCGGTCAGCAGAGTGTGTCCCAAGATGGTGGGCGGAATACCATGGTCGTTCAGTCAACACCAGTAGGGAAGTAGTTTCTCTAAACTCCACTGATTTTACCATAGACGCTCATGAAACTGCATCTGCCAATTCAACAGATCGTCAGACTTCACTTATCCACTCTACTCAGCAGGCCATCAAACTCAACACAACACATAATGAAACTAGTTCCGTCACGTCTGCACTGACCATCACTGATCTGATCACAGAGGTCAAGGCAGTTCGGTCCACTCCTCCTCCGTATGTGTCCCCAGGACCGTACCATGTAGAATACCCATCAGAGTACATCTTCATCCTGGATGAGCCAGAGAAATGCCGGGAGCAGAACCCCTTCCTGGTTCTGATGGTGCCAGTGGCGCCCTATAACAGGGACGCTCGTGACGCCGTCCGCAGTACTTGGGGCAGTGAGAGGCAGGTACTGGGCAAAGAGGTCCGTCTGTTCTTCCTGCTGGGACTGCCCAGTGGAGAGGAGACAGAGCAGCTCCAGGAGAAGGTGCTGCAGGAGAGCAAAGAGCACCAGGATCTGCTGCAGAGCGACTTCATAGACAGCTACAAAAACCTGACCATCAAGACCATGGTGATGATGGAGTGGCTGAGCTCTCGCTGCCCCAACGCCTCCTACGCCATGAAGATCGACTCAGACATGTTCCTCAACGTGAACACCTTGGTCAACATGCTGCTTCACGCTCCAAAACAGAACTACCAGACTGGACTAGTGGCCCGACGGGGCGCCGTTCTAAGAGACCGTAACTCCAAATGGTATCTTCCAAAGAAGGTGTTTCCTGAACTGGTATATCCACCTTATGCTCTGGGCCTGGGCTATGTCTTCACCTTAGACCTCCCCAGGAAGCTGGTGGAGGCGTCCAGGCATGTTAAAGCCATCTACATAGAGGATGTGTATCTGGGACTGTGTATGAGACACCTGGGTATCCGGCCTACTAATCCCCCCAATGGAAACCTCTTCCAGGTTTCCCCTGTGGCTTATGACCGCTGCACCTACTCGCGGCTGATAGCCACAACCACATACAGTATCACTGACCAGGTCAACGCATGGACAGATCTACACAAACCTGGTCCTCCCTGCTGATCACATACCCCAACAAACTAACTGATGTACCAATCCCTTCCTCGTTCTTTGTTCTTGCCAACAATGTAAATCTAGTGAATTTGTAATGCATTTCCACTTTGATTAACATGTTTAATGATCATGATGATGTTACTGAATTTGGATTAGACACACTTCCAGTCTTATATCCTTTGTGGTGCTGGGAGTTACTGCCCCCAAGAAAAATCTACACTGGAGAACAAGTTATTGTACTGAGACGTGCCCACAAGAAATGTGCAGAGGTACAATTGTGTGTGTTATTTTTTGACTTTACTTGAATAAAATGTTTTATTTCATGGCCTAACTGTACATAATGAGTAATTTACTACTTGAGTAGTTCTCATTATTGTTACAACATCTATCCATGCTGATAGTTATGTATGGTCACTAGAAGGTGTACAAGATGATATGGTTTATGTTTATAAGACCTAACCAGGTGTTCTACTCTGCTAGCCAGCACCTCACCTAACCAGGTGTTCTACTCTGCTAGCCAGCACCTCTCCTAACCAGGTGTTCTACTCTGCTAGCCAGCACCTCTCCTAACCAGGTGTTCTACTCTGCTAGCCAGCACCTCTCCTAACCAGGTGTTCTACTCTGCTAGCCAGCACCTCTCCTAACCAGGTGTTCTACTCTGCTAGCCAGCACCTCTCCTAACCAGGTGTTCTACTCTGCTAGCCAGAACCTCTCCTAACCAGGTGTTCTACTCTGCTAGCCAGCACCTCTCCTAACCAGGTGTTCTACTCTGCTAGCCAGCACCTCTCCTAACCAGGTGTTCTACTCTGCTAGCCAGCACCTCTCCTAACCAGGTGTTCTACTCTGCTAGCCAGAACCTCTCCTAACCAGGTGTTCTACTCTGCTAGCCAGAACCTCTCCTAACCAGGTGTTCTACTCTGCTAGCCAGAACCTCTCCTAACCAGGTGTTCTACTCTGCTAGCCAGCACCTCCTCTAACCAGGTGTTCTACTCTGCTAGCCAGAACCTCACCTAACCAGGTGTTCTACTCTGCTAGCCAGCACCTCTCCTAACCAGGTGTTCTACTCTGTTAGCCAGCACCTCCTCTAACCAGGTGTTCTACTCTGCTAGCCAGCATCTCCTCTAACCAGGTGTTCTACTCTGCTAGCCAGCATCTCCTCTAACCAGGTGTTCTACTCTGCTAGCCAGCATCTCCCCTAACCAGGTGTTCTACTCTGCTAGCCAGCATCTCCCCTAACCAGGTGTTCTACTCTGCTAGCCAGCATCTCCCCTAACCAGGTGTTCTACTCTGCTAGCCAGAACCTCCCCCTAAACAGGTGTTCTACTCTGCTAGCCAGCACCTCTCCTAACCAGGTGTTCTACTCTGCTAGCCAGCACCTCTCCTAACCAGGTGTTCTACTCTGCTAGCCAGCACCTCTCCTAACCAGGTGTTCTACTCTGCTAGCCAGAACCTCTCCTAACCAGGTGTTCTACTCTGCTAGCCAGCACCTCTCCTAACCAGGTGTTCTACTCTGCTAGCCAGCACCTCTCCTAACCAGGTGTTCTACTCTGCTAGCCAGCACCTCTCCTAACCAGGTGTTCTACTCTGCTAGCCAGCACCTCTCCTAACCAGGTGTTCTACTCTGCTAGCCAGCACCTCTCCTAACCAGGTGTTCTACTCTGCTAGCCAGCACCTCTCCTAACCAGGTGTTCTACTCTGCTAGCCAGAACCGAACAGAACAGAAGATGATATGGTTTATGTTTATAAGGCATATGAACTAGTTTCTTGAGAAGCTAGCTGGGGGACCAGCGCTGGTTTTGCTCTGGGTTCAGAGGTTATAAAGTGTATAGACTAGTCTCTGGAGAAGCTAGCTGGGGGACCAGCGCTGGTTTGGCTCTGGGTTCAGAGGTTATAAAGTGTATAGACTAGTCTCTGGAGAAGCTAGCTGGGGGACCAGCGCTGGTTTGGCTCTGGGTTCAGAGGTTATAAAGTGTATAGACTAGTCTCTGGCGAAGCTAGCTGGGGACCAGCGCTGGGTTCAGAGGTTATAAAGTGTATAGACTAGTCTCTGGAGAAGCTAGCTGGGGGACCAGCGCTGGGTTCAGAGGTTATAAAGTGCATAGACTAGTCTCTGGAGAAGCTAGTTGGGGACCAGCGCTGCTTTGGCTCTGGGGTTCAGAGGTTATAAAGTGTATAGACTAGTCTCTGGAGAAGCTAGCTGGGGGACCAGCGCTGGTTTGGCTCTGGGTTCAGAGGTTATAAAGTGTATAGACTAGTCTCTGGAGAAGCTAGCTGGGGGACCAACGCTGCTTTGGCTCTGGGGTTCAGAGGTTATAAAGTGTATAGACTAGTCTCTGGAGAAGCTAGCTGGGGGACCAGCGCTGCTTTGGCTCTGGGTTCAGAGGTTATAAAGTGTATAGACTAGTCTCTGGAGAAGCTAGCTGGGGGACCAGCGCTGGTTTGGCTCTGGGTTCAGAGGTTATAAAGTGTATAGACTAGTCTCTGGAGAAGCTAGCTGGGGGACCAGCGCTGGTTTGGCTCTGGGTTCAGAGGTTATAAAGCGTATAGACTAGTCTCTGGAGAAGCTAGCTGGGGGACCAGCGCTGGGTTCAGAGGTTATAAAGTGTATAGACTAGTCTCTGGAGAAGCTAGCTGGGGGACCAGCGCTGCTTTGGCTCTGGGTTCAGAGGTTATAAAGTGTATAGACTAGTCTCTGGAGAAGCTAGCTGGGGGACCAGCGCTGCTTTGGCTCTGGGGTTCAGAGGTTATAAAGCGTATAGACTAGTCTCTGGAGAAGCTAGCTGGGGGACCAGCGCTGGGTTCAGAGGTTATAAAGTGTATAGACTAGTCTCTGGAGAAGCTAGCTGGGGGACCAGCGCTGCTTTGGCTCTGGGTTCAGAGGTTATAAAGTGTATAGACTAGTCTCTGGAGAAGCTAGCTGGGGACCAGCGCTGGGTTCAGAGGTTATAAAGTGTATAGACTAGTTTCTTGAGAAGCTAGCTGGGGGACCAGCGCTGGGTTCAGAGGTTATAAAGTGTATAGACTAGTCTCTGGAGAAGCTAGCTGGGGGACCAGCGCTGGGTTCAGAGGTTATAAAGTGTATAGACTAGTCTCTGGCGAAGCTAGCTGGGGACCAGCGCTGGGTTCAGAGGTTATAAAGTGTATAGACTAGTCTCTGGAGAAGCTAGTTGGGGACCAGCGCTGCTTTGGCTCTGGGGTTCAGAGGTTATAAAGTGTATAGACTAGTCTCTGGAGAAGCTAGCTGGGGGACCAGCGCTGGTTTGGCTCTGGGTTCAGAGGTTATAAAGTGTATAGACTAGTCTCTGGAGAAGCTAGCTGGGGGACCAACGCTGCTTTGGCTCTGGGGTTCAGAGGTTATAAAGTGTATAGACTAGTCTCTGGAGAAGCTAGCTGGGGGACCAGCGCTGCTTTGGCTCTGGGTTCAGAGGTTATAAAGTGTATAGACTAGTCTCTGGAGAAGCTAGCTGGGGGACCAGCGCTGGTTTGGCTCTGGGTTCAGAGGTTATAAAGTGTATAGACTAGTCTCTGGAGAAGCTAGCTGGGGGACCAGCGCTGGTTTGGCTCTGGGTTCAGAGGTTATAAAGCGTATAGACTAGTCTCTGGAGAAGCTAGCTGGGGGACCAGTGCTGGGTTCAGAGGTTATAAAGTGTATAGACTAGTCTCTGGAGAAGCTAGCTGGGGGACCAGCGCTGCTTTGGCTCTGGGTTCAGAGGTTATAAAGTGTATAGACTAGTCTCTGGAGAAGCTAGCTGGGGGACCAGCGCTGCTTTGGCTCTGGGGTTCAGAGGTTATAAAGCGTATAGACTAGTCTCTGGAGAAGCTAGCTGGGGGACCAGCGCTGGGTTCAGAGGTTATAAAGTGTATAGACTAGTCTCTGGAGAAGCTAGCTGGGGGACCAGCGCTGCTTTGGCTCTGGGTTCAGAGGTTATAAAGTGTATAGACTAGTCTCTGGAGAAGCTAGCTGGGGACCAGCGCTGGGTTCAGAGGTTATAAAGTGTATAGACTAGTTTCTTGAGAAGCTAGCTGGGGGACCAGCGCTGGGTTCAGAGGTTATAAAGTGTATAGACTAGTCTCTGGAGAAGCTAGCTGGGGGACCAGCGCTGGGTTCAGAGGTTATAAAGTGTATAGACTAGTCTCTGGCGAAGCTAGCTGGGGACCAGCGCTGGGTTCAGAGGTTATAAAGTGTATAGACTAGTCTCTGGAGAAGCTAGCTGGGGGACCAGCGCTGCTTTGGCTCTGGGGTTCAGAGGTTATAAAGTGTATAGACTAGTCTCTGGAGAAGCTAGCTGGGGACCAGCGCTGCTTTGGCTCTGGGTTCAGAGATTATTTAAATGATAATGCCCAAGGATATATTGGCACGGGTGTTGTTAGGCCTGAGACAAAGTCAAGGGTGGGCAAATTTGTTAATGTCCGGTGTTTGGAGGATATATTATCACTTTTATACAATGGATTACGAACATATTCAAATAACGATTGACATTTTCATTAAAAACATTATTCTGATGAATTTATTCATTCTATTTCATCCTTCCACAAGATATAGTCCCGACACAAATCTAGGGTTGCTACCCAAGCCGGCTGGTCGTTCGTTTGGTTGCCAGAGACGTGACCCAGTTGTTCAGTCTTTTTGTTCTGTATCTATGGACGCGACCCAGTCGTTCGTTCTAAATGTTCCATTTTCATACTGACTGGCAACGTCCTTATCCCTTGCTTGCTAGCTAGCCAACTACGGCTAACTTACAGTCACGTCAAACAGTGCAGCCAGAATAACAACAGTAGCTGCATTTCTTTAAGCAATTTTCGAGTTACATTTATTTTGATACATCCATAACAATGAGATAAAAAAGCGCAATTTCGCCTCGCATAGAAAACATTTCTCACTCGTCAGGACACTGTTCAGAGGAGCCAACAACACAACCAACAACACAATCACTTAAACTGAAGCTGGAAAGAATGCAAACTCTGGGACAACGTTTCCTCTGACTTTTTCAATTTACATTTCTTATATCCTTAAAAATGATGCCAGCTGATTCATGATTTAGAGTGGCTGAGAAACGCTGCCTGTCTGTCTTGTCCCGACTGTTCATTACTCTGGGACAGCTGGAGAGATTTTGAATATTGAAGCAATGTTGCAAATGTCAGAGAGAAAGCAAGGTTTATACAAATCTCCACTGTTGAAAACTAAATGTTAGTCTAAAAGCAACGTGAGATAATGTCTAGATGCTTTTCATAGTAGAGATCAATTTCATAAAATGCCTGGCTGGGCTGACGAAACGTTGTATTGCGAAGTAAGATGGAACAGGGTAAAAAGGCATTTTAACATCATATATTTATCCGGTGGTGACTTGTGGAATAGACCCCGGCTGGAATGTGGTTTTAACCAATCAGCATTCAGGATTAGACCCACCCGTTGTATAAAAGCTGTATATAGAATTATAATTTTTTATATACAAACACGAGTACAAACAATGGTTAGCAGAATCGTTTGAGGGCTCACAGTATACTGTTTACCTTGACAGGATTTTATAAGATGGACAACACTGGGAGAGGACTGCAGATTGAACCACTGAAGTTCACAGAAATGGATTATATCAACCAGTGAAAGTGAACATCATGTCACGTTATAGTCTTACCTAGAGTCACGTTATAGTCTTACCTAGAGTCACGTTAGTCTTACCTAGAGTCACGTTATAGTCTTACCTAGAGTCACGTTATAGTCTTACCTAGAGTCACGTTATAGTCTTACCTAGTGTCACGTTATAGTCTTACCTAGAGTCACGTTATAGTCTTACCTAGAGTCACGTTATAGTCTTACCTAGAGTCACGTTATAGTCTTACCTAGTGTCACGTTATAGTCTTACCTAGAGTCACGTTATAGTCTTACCTAGAGTCACGTTATAGTCTTACCTAGTGTCACGTTATAGTCTTACCTAGAGTCACGTTATAGTCTTACCTAGAGTCACGTTATAGTCTTACCTAGAGTCACGTTATAGTCTTACCCAGTGTCACGTTATAGTCTTACCCAGTGTCACGTTATAGTCTTACCCAGTGTCACGTTATAGTCTTACCCAGTGTCACGTTATAGTCTTACCTAGAGTCACGTTATAGTCTTACCTAGTGTCACGTTATAGTCTTACCTAGTGTCACGTTATAGTCTTACCTAGTGTCACGTTATAGTCTTACCTAGAGTCACGTTATAGTCTTACCTAGAGTCACGTTATAGTCTTACCTAGAGTCACGTTATAGTCTTACCCAGTGTCACGTTATAGTCTTACCTAGTGTCACGTTATAGTCTTACCTAGAGTCACGTTATAGTCTTACCTAGAGTCACGTTATAGTCTTACCTAGTGTCACGTTATAGTCTTACCTAGTGTCACGTTATAGTCTTACCTAGAGTCACGTTATAGTCTTACCTAGTGTCACGTTACAGTCTTACCTAGAGTCACGTTATAGTCTTACCTAGTGTCACGTTATAGTCTTACCTAGAGTCACGTTATAGTCTTACCTAGAGTCACGTTATAGTCTTACCTAGAGTCACGTTATAGTCTTACCTAGTGTCACGTTATAGTCTTACCTAGTGTCACGTTATAGTCTTACCCAGTGTCACGTTATAGTCTTACCCAGTGTCACGTTATAGTCTTACCCAGTGTCACGTTATAGTCTTACCTAGTGTCACGTTATAGTCTTACCTAGTGGACACAACAGCATGACCAAGGAGTTGAATCCCTGTCCCTAAGACCATTGACAAATAGGTAATTGACTAATACACAAAGAGAACATACTATTTATACACACTAGTGGGATACCCTGCCGGTTATACTACATGTAGTCATACAGCAGGTACAGAGACTAAGAGTTCTACCTTATCAATTTACCAAAGTCCAGGTTCCAGAAAACCCCCGGCATAAGACATCTTACAGCCATAATCAAACTAAACAAGTAAATATGGAAACTCCAAGTGCTTGAATGATCTGTCCAGTTCACATTCACATTCACATTCATATTCACATTCACATTCATATTCATATTCAAGTCAAGAAGAAAATATGACCGATCTGGCTCCATGTCGACATCCATGTACAGATGTCTTAGAGAATGCCATAGACCCAGAGTTCTTATCTTAACAGGAAGGCCTAAGGTGAGTTTTAAAACAAACACAACTTTTTCTTCGGTGAGAAATCTCACTACTAAATGGCTAATTTCTTCTATATCATCTCTATAAGAATGAATCTAATCCAAGGTTGTGTCTCTGTGTATAAGCACAGTTTGGATTTAAGGCTGACTTTCTTAACATGTAAAAAAACAAAAGACCCCAAATTAGTGCAGAGATACCAAGGCCCATAGGGTTCCTTTCAAACGTAGTGCACTACATAGGAAATAGGGTGCCATTTTGGACACATATGTATCCTACTGCACTACATAGGGGATAGGGTGCCATTTTGAACACGTACGTAACACTAACCTAATCCAAGAGATTAAATCATCTGTCTGGGTACAACACATGTGCATGCCACAGGGATGGTAACAACGTTTACTGTCACCAGGTAGTGTCGAGGGTTGTCAGGGCATACAGTCTTCTGGAGCACGGTGAAAGTGGCCAACACGGGGACAGAGTTATATGTCATGTCCTCGTGCTTGTTGATGATGCAGCCCGTATACAGACACTCAGCCACCATGATTTTAGAGGGAATCCTGTTCTCTCTCTCGTCGATTCTGGAAGAGAGCAATGTAGTGAAATTATTTCAAGCCCAATGTTATAACACAGCCTGATATCATCAGAAATGTCCACTTATGAAATATATGCGTTGATTTTGATGAATGGCATCAACAAAATGAAAATACATGCCATTAGTACCATAATTAAATGATTAGTAACTATTTGACCTTTTCCTAGGCTTACTCCATTCTTTATGTTTGTCTTCAAAATGTTTGAAACATCATGTCAATCATGGCCCATCAGTCCTGCCATCCATAGCTGACTATTATTTTGAGAGTTCCCAATTCCCCTAGTCCCATCCTTCAGGTTACCAAACAAAGTGGCCGGACCAGGCTGTTGGAATTAGGCTATTTACATATTGTGCTATTTTACAGACGCTGAAGGGCGATACCTTACCTGTACCGCCAGGGGGAGAGAGAGCGGTTGTTGTGTTGCACCGATGGCAGAGACCCAGTGTGGAGTTTGAGGCAGTGCCGTTGCAGGTGGAAGCTGTCAGACACAGCCGTCCTAAAGCAGTGGATGCTCATTATGAGCCTTGCAGCCCGCCGATCCACCCCCCTCTGATTGAAACATCTCGTTGCTGACGACAGCCGTGCAAAACTCATGTAACTGCAGATGCAAAGAAGTAACATCTGGAAAACGGCGAAGAAAACAAACGTTTTTCATGCGATAACAATATAACATAATAAAGTAGATCGTAAATAATAATAATAAATCAATATGCATAGCAGAAGTTTAAAACTCAAATGATTCAAAAAAAATTAAAAAACAACGAATTGATCGTTTGACACGCACATCGAACCCATTAGCCTATAACAACCTGACCTAAACATATTCCATTCATATACAATGTAATTAAATATAATTTAAAATAAGATTTAAATTATATATTTCAAAATAGCATAATGCTTTAATTCTGCAGACTGACCCGTGTCATCCTCCAACTGTTATTTTAAACGAAAAGACCAGGTGGCTGCAGGAGTCTGTCTCCTCAATGTGCCATGGTCGCTCTTCCTCTGTCACTGTTTATATAGTGACAGTTGTAGGCCACTTTCTCCCGGGGAAACCCGAGACGGAAATGAAACGATTAAACTCTATGCTGCTGCAGTATATTACACTGGTTTCCTTTTCCTCAACCGCTTCATGCTAATCACTGACGGACAGAATGTCGGGATACGCAGTGGCGTCATTCAAAGGAATGCGAGATTGATTCTAGGTTATTCATCACCAAAACTCAGTGCGCTAGATTTGAATTTGATTTTCTATTCAAATGACCATGGTTGTATTATTGAACTTGAAACGTTCACTTTGCACTTTAGGAACAGTTTTAAAATGAGATAGTTATTCTACTTTTACTCCAAATATAATTCCCTCCAACATGATTCTGCTTTTCATACAGTTCCACTATGAATAAATCTCTTTCTTTCTTTCTAAACACATATTTTTTTCTGGTGCATTTACTTGAGGTAATTCTCATATGAACCATGCTACATTTGGTTGTTATTGGTCCATTGTTCATTTCCAGCACAAGCTAACAAAACCTCATTTCCCAGAGGAGAGATATTTGGAGATAGTGGAGGGAGGAGTGGGAGAAGGACCCTATATAGGCCCATATTCACAGCCAGCTCACCCGTGATACAAGTCAGTATTCGACGTCCTTCCATGTCTGAGGACGTCAGGCGATGATGTGGAAACTGCCCTCTGGGGGCAACAGTGAGCGCCGTTACCTTCAAGTAGGTTTGGGTTTTGCCAGGGTACTGGGGATGAGGATGGTGGATGAGCGCCGTTACCTTCAAGTAGGTTTGGGTTTTGCCAGGGTACTGGGGATGAGGATGGTGGATGAGCGCAACATCTGCCTCTGGTGCCATGTTCGAATCCAGCGATAGAAAGTTGTTTATGAGATTATTGTTTTATGGATATCCCACACTGTAACCCTTACCTTTAACCATTCGGAGTTCAAGCTTAACCTTAAGATTTTGAAGTTAATGCCTAAACTTAACCCTAACCTTAACAATTCAGAGTTAATGCCTAAACTAAACCACGAACACTTCAAAATGTGATGTTTGGAACAACCTTGACGTTTCAGGTGGATGAACATCTAATTCTGATGTGAGACTGTGAGATCTTGTTGAGATTCAATCAGATCCAGCCTTTACCAGCAATAGCAGACACCCACAGAGAGGATGTTTTGGCGGTGAAACTGAGTTGGAGTCATCAAATCAATGACCAGCTGCTCTTGCGATCATTGTCATGAAGCCACACGCCCTCGCAGTAGGAGTTCAGTGTCGGCCAGTGGTTATCAAACAGCCGCCGGATGTGAACCAAACTCACTAAGAATGGCAGTTAATAAAGCCTCTTGAAAAAGCCAAAACATGACCCAGAAAATATAAAAAACTCTCGGCCTATATCGAATCTTCCATTCCTCTCAAAATGTTTTGAAAAAAGCTGTTGCGCAGCAACTCACTTCCTTCCTGAAGACAAACAATGTATACGAAATGCTTCAGTCTGGTTTTAGACCCCATCATAGCACTGAGACTGCACTTGTGAAGGTGGTAAATGACCTTTTAATGGCGTCAGACCAAGGCTCTGCATCGTGCTCCTAGACCTTAGTGTTGCTTTTGATACCATCGATCACCACATACTTTTGGAGAGATTGGAAACCCAAATTGGTCTACACGGACAAGTTCTGGCCTGGTTTAGATCTTATTTGTTGGAAAGATATCAGTTTTTCTCTGTGGATGGTTTGTCCTCTGACAACGTTTTTGTACGTTTCGGTGTTCCTCAAGGTTCCGTTTTAGGACCACTATTGTTTTCACTATATATTTTACCTCTTGATGATGTCATTCGAAAACATAATGTTAACTTTCACTGTTATGCGGACGATACACAGCCGTACACTTGGATGAAACATGGTGAAGCCCCAAAAATAACCTCCCTGGAAGCCTGTGTTTCCGACATAAGGAAGTGGATGGCTGCAAATGTTTTACTTTTAAACTTGGACAAAACAGAGATGCTAGTTCTAGGTCCCAAGAAACAAAGAGATCTTCTGTTGGATCTGACAATTAATCTTGATGGTTGTACAGTCGTCTCAAATAAAACTGTGAAGGACCTTGGCATTACTCTGGACCCTGATCTCTCTTTTGATGAACATATCAAGACTGTTTCAAGGACAGCTTTTTTTCCCATCTTCGTAACATTGCAAAAATCAGAAACTTTCTGTCCAAAAATTATGCAGAAAAGTTAATCCATGCTTTTGTCACTTCTAGATTAGACTATGGCAATGCTCTACTTTCCAGCTACCCGGATAAAGCACTAAATAAACTAATAAAATGTGATCATATTACTCCAATCCTAGCTCTCTACAATGGCTTCCTGTTAAGGCTAGGGCTGATTTCAAGGTTTTACTGCTAACCTACAAAGCATTACATGGGCTTGCTCCTACTTATCTCTCTGATTTGGTCCTGCCGTACATACCTACACATACTCTACGGTCACAAGACGCAGGCCTCCTTATTGTCCCTAGAATTTCTCAGCAAACAGCTGGAGGCAGGGCTTTCTCCTATAGAGCTCCATTTTTATGGAATGGTCTGCCTATCCATGTGAGAGACACAGACTCAGTCTCAAATCTTTATTGAAGACTCATCTCTTTAGTAGGTCCTATGATTGAGTGTAGTCTGGCCCAGGGGTGCGAAGGTGAACGGAAAGGCACTGGAGCGAGGAACGACCCTTGCTGTCTCTCCCTGGACGGTTTCCCACACTCCACTGGGATTCTCTGTAATATGCCTAACCATATTACGGGGGCTGAGTCACTGGCTTACTGGTGCTCCTCCATGCCATCCCTAGGAGGGGTGCGTCACTTGTGTGGATGATCTTCCTGTGATCTTCCTGTCCGGGTCCTGTGCTGTGATCTTCCTGTCTTGGGTTCGTTCCTTGCGGGAGATCTTCGTGGGCTATTCTCAGCCTTGTCTCAGGGTAGTAAAATTGAAGATATCCCTCTAGTGGTGTGGGGGTTGTTCTTTGGCAAAGTGGGTGGGGTTATATCCTGTAGCCTGGTTGGCCCTGTATGGGGGTATCGTCGGAAGGGGCAGCAGCTGCAATAATTTATGTGTGGGGGGCTAGGGTCAGTCTGTTATATCTGGAGTATTTCTCCTGTCTTATCCGCTATTTGCATGAATTTAAGTATGCTCCCTCTAATTCTCTCTCTCCCTCTCCCTCCCTTCCTGGAGGACCTGAGCCCTAGGACCATGCCTCAGGACTACCTGGCCTGATGACTCCTTGCTGTCCCCAGTCCACCTGGTCGTGTTGCTGCTCCAGTTTAAACTGTTCTGCCTGTGGCTATGGAACCCTGACCTGTTCACTGGACGTGCTACCTGTCCCAGACCTGATGATTTTGACTCACTCTCTACCGCACCTGCTGTCTCTAGCTCTGAATAATCGGCTATGAAAAGCCAACTGACATTTACTTCTGAGGTGCTGACCTGTTGCACCCTCTACAACCACTGTGAATATTATTATTTGACCCGCTAGTCATCTATGAACATTTTAACATTTTTGGCCATGTTCTGTTATAATCTCCACCCGGCACAGCCAGAAGAGGACTGGCCACCCCTCAGAGCCTGTTCCTCTCTGGGTTTCTTCCTAGATTCCTGCCTTTCTACAGAGTTTTTCCTAGCCATCATGATTCTACATCTGCATTGCTTGCTGTTTGGGGTTTTAGGCTGGATTTCTGTATATCACTTTGTGACATCGGCTATTGTAAATTTGATTGAAAAAATGTGATAGACCAGTCAATCACAATGAATCAATCTTCAACGCGTTCCTAATTGATAACCAAACATTTCTGTAGAAATGCCAAAGATAAAGCATTGCTGTCCTATCTATTAGTTCAGTTAGTTCAACACTTGATTCAGAAGCCCTGTTGTAGATAGGGGCACTTGATCCAGAAGCCCTGTTGGAGGTAGGTGCACTTCATTCAGAAGCCCTGTTGGAGGTAGGTGCACTTGATTCAGAAGCCCTGTTGTAGATAGGTGCACTTGTTTCAGAAGCCCTGTTGGAGGTAGGTGCACTTAATTCAGAAGCCCTGTTGGAGGTAGGTGCAGTTGATTATGAAGCCCTGTTGGAGGTAGGTGCAGTTGATTCAGAAGCCCTGTTGGAGGTAGGTGCAGTTGATTCAGAAGCCCTGTTGGAGGTAGGTGCAGTTGATTATGATGCCCTGTTGGAAGTAGGTGCAGTTGATTATGAAGCCCTGTTGGAAGTAGGTGCAGTTGATTATGAAGCCCTGTTGGAGGTAGGTGCATTTGATTATGAAGCCCTGTTGGAGGTAGGTGCACTTGATTCAGAAGCCCTGTTGGAAGTAGGGGCAGTTGTTTCAGAAGCCCTGTTGGAGGTAGGTGCAGTTGATTATGAAGCCCTGTTGGAGGTAGGTGCAGTTGATTATGAAGCCCTGTTGGAGGTAGGTGCAGTTGATTATGAAGCCCTGTTGGAGGTAGGTGCAGTTGATTCAGAAGCCCTGTTGGAGGTAGGTGCACTTGATTCAGA
>NW_026600803.1:117500-122589 GCF_029448725.1 Salvelinus fontinalis | reverse complement strand
AACCTGTCTAGGATCAGCGTGGCGCTAGCGGCACTCCCCCCCCCCCCCCCCCACTGAAAAACCAGTGCCGCGAAATTCAAAAAAAATATTTTTTTAAAATATTTAACTTTCACACATTAAAGTCCAATACAGCTAATGAAAGACACAGATCTTATGAATCCAGTCAACATTTCCGATTTTTAAAATGTTTTACAGGGAAGACACAATATGTAAAGATGTACATCTATTACCTAAAAAACACATTAGCATAATCCACCATCTTTTATTTGTCCACCAACACCAGTAGCCATCACCAATTCGGCTAAACTAAGATATTTATAGCCCCTAACCAACAAAAAAAACTCATTAGATGACAGTCTGATAACATATTTATGGTATGGGATAGGTTTTGTTAGAAAAAAGTGCATATTTCAGGTATATGGCATAGTTTACAATTGCACCCACCATCACAAATGGACTAGAATAATTACAATGAGCAACGTGTTTACCTAACTACTAATCATCAAACATTTCGTAAAAATACACAGCATACACGAATCGAAAGACACAGATCCTGTGAATACAGACAATATTTCAGATTTTCTAAGTGTCTTACAGCGAAAACACAATAAATCGTTATATTAGCTTAGCACATAGCAATTAGCAGCCCAGCATTGATTCTAGCCAAAGTGAGCGATAAAAGTCAACATCGCCAAAAGATATTAATTTTTTCACTAACCCTTCTCAGAATTCTTCCGATGACACTCCTGTAACATCACATTACAACATGCATATACAGTTTGATCGAAAATGTTTATATTTAGCCACCAAAATCATGGTTAGACAATGTGAAATGTAGACAAGCTGGTAAAGAAAACGTCCTTGCGCCACTTAGACAGTGATCTACTCTTATACATAAATACTCATAAACGTGACTAAAAAATATAGGGTGGACAGGGATTGATAGACAATTTAATTCTTAATACAATTGCGTTATTACATTTTTTAATTTATCCTTACTTTTCAATACAGTTTTGCGCCAAGCGAAGCTACGTCAAAAAAACATGGCGTCCTAAGCCACTAAAATGTTTCGACAGAAACACGATTTATCATAATAAAAATGTCCTACCTTGAGCTGTTCTTCCATCAGTATCTTGGGCAAAGGATCCTTTCTTGGGGAGAAATCGTCTTTTGGTGGAAAGCTGTCCTCTTGCCATGTGGAAATGTCAACTACGTTCGGGATGAACTGAAAAGCGTGCCCAACTTTTCACATCGTTGCAAAAATAAATGTCCCAAAATCGCACTAAACGGATATAAATTGCTATAAAACGCTTTAAATTAACTACTTTGTGATGTTTGTAACTCCTATAACGAGTGAAAAGATGACCGGAGAAATATAACAGGCTAAACTAACGCTTGGAACAGGAGAGGGTCGGTGTCTTCCACGCGCGTTACGCAGCAAGAAAAGACTTGCTAGCTAAAGGTTTTTTTCATTTGTAGGGCCTGTGAACGAGCAATCGAGCCCGTTGGAATCGTCATCACGTAAAGGCATCCAGGGGAAGACGTAAGAAGTGTCCGTATAGTCATAGCAACGACAGTGCCCGTTTAAATGACTTCAGAAAAGTGGCCAACGTTTCTCAAATCTGACTCCATGTCAGGGAAATTGCTGTAGAATGGGCTCTGTTCCACTTAGAGACAAAATTTCAACTCCTATAGAAACTATAGACTGTTTTCTATCCAATAATAATAATAATATGCATATTGTACGATCAAGGATTTTGTGGGAAGCCGTTTAAAAAATTAGCCACATTAGCATAAATAGTCTAAACAGCGCCCCCATCCCCAACAGGTTAAAGTCCAATACAGCTAATGAAAGACACAGATCTTGTGAATCCAGCCATCATGTCCGATTTTTAAAATGTTTTACAGGGAAGACACAATATGTAAAGATGTACATCTATTACCTAAAAACACATTAGCATAATCCACCATCTTTTATTTGTCCACCAACACCAGTAGCTATCACCAATTCGGCTAAACTAAGATATTTATAACCCCTAACCAAGAAAAAAACTCATCAGATGACAGTCTGATAACATATTTATGGTATGGGATAGGTTTTGTTAGAAAAAAGTGCATATTTCAGGTAGATGGCATAGGTTACAATTGCACCCACCGTCACAAATGGACTAGAAAAACTACATTGAGCAACGTGTTTACCTACTTACTAATCATCAAACATTTCGTAAAAATACACAGCATACACGAATCGAAAGACACAGATCCTGTGAATATAGACAATATTTCAGATTTTCTAAGTGTCTTACAGCGAAAACACAATAAATCGTTATATTAGCATAGCACATAGCACATAGCAGCCCAGCATTGATTCTAGCCAAAGTGAGCGATAAAAGTCAACATCGCCAAAATATATAAATTTTTTCACTAACCTTCTCAGAATTCTTCAGATGACACTCCTGTAACATCATATTACACAATCCATATAGAGTTTGATCGAAAATGTTTATATTTAGCCACCAAAATCATGGTTAGACAATGTGAAATGTAGCCAAGCTGGTGAGAAAATGTCTGTGCGCCACTTAGACAGTGATCTACTCTTATACATAAATACTCATAAACGTGACTAAAAAATATAGGGTGGACAGGGATTGATAGACAATTTAATTCTTAATACAATCGCGGAATTACATTTTTTAATTTATCCTTACTTTTCAATACAGTTTGCGCCAAGCGAAGCTACGTCAAAAAACATGGCGTCCTAAGCCACTAAAATTTTTCGACAGAAACACGATTTATCATAATAAAAATGTCCTACTTTGAGCTGTTCTTCCATCAGTATCTTGGGCAAAGGATCCTTTCTTGGGAGTAATCGTCTTTTGGTGGAAAGCTGTCCTCTTGCCATGTGGAAATGCCAACTGCGTTCGGGATGAACTGGAAGCGTGCCCAGCTATTCACAGCGTTTCAGAAATAAATGTCCCAAAATCGCACTAAACGGATATAAATTGCTATAAAACGCTTTAAATTAACTACCTTATGATGTTTTTAACTCCTATAACGAGTAAAAACATGACCGGAGAAATATAACAGGCTAAACTAACGCTTGGAAAAATAGCAGGTCGATGTCCTCCACGCGCAATCGACCCCATTCAAATCGTCATCACGTAAAGGCATCCAGGGGAAGACGTAAGCAGTGTCCGTATACTCATAGCAATAACTGTGACCTTTTAATTAGAGGCAGGTGTTTGGCGTTCCTCTAATTAAGAGTCATATTTAGGTAGGCGTTGTCACAGTGTTCGTTGTGGGTGATTGTCTTCCGTGTCTGTGTCTGTACACCACGCGGGACTGCTTTCGGTTTGTTTTGTTCCACGTTCATTTGTGTAGCCTATGTTTCCTATTCGTGCGTTCTTCATGTTTTATGTTCGTCGTCTAGGTCTGTCTACACCGTTTTTTTTGTTTGTTAGTTTAATCAAGTTCTTGTTTCGTTAATAAAATATGTCTGTTCTTTACGCTGCGCCTTGGTTCCCTCAATACTCCTCCTCTTCCGAAGATGAAGAGGAGGAGGACTGCCGTTACAGCGTACAGCAAATGAAAGACAAAGATCTTGTGAATCCAGCCAATATTTCAGATTTTTTAATGCAATCGCCGTGTTAGAATTCTAAAAATAACTTCATTACAACATCCAGCTTAGGTATAGCGAGAGAGTACCCAAATCTGGGCGCAAACGACTATTTCACATGTTCGACAGATATATGAAATAGCATCATAAAATGGGTCCTACTTTTGATGATCTTTCATCAGATTGTTGTACAAGGGGTCCTTTGTCCAGAACAATCTTTGTTTGGTTTTAGAATGTCCTCTTCTCCAGTCAATTAGCACGGAAAGCTAGCAAAGTAGCGTGAAGCTCTCCTTCCTGAACATACGCAGACAACGCAACACGCCTAACGTCCCGAATAAATTTCAATAATCTAAGAAAACTATATTGAAAAAACATACTTTACGATGATATTGTCACATGTATCAAATAAAATCAAAGCCGGAGATATTAGTCGTCTATAACGACAGCTTATCAGAAGGCAAAACCAGGTCCCTTCACGCGCTCTCCAGAAAACAGGAAACTGGTGACACGTCATGCCGAGAGCTTGTATTCGACCCCAGATCAAGTTACACACTCCATTTCTTCTCTCACTGCTTGTCGGCATCTAGTGGAAGACGTATGAAGTGCATGTATTGTAATAAATATCAAGGACCTTTATAGGCAGGCCCTAGAACAGAGCATCGATTTCAGATTTTCCACTTCCTGTCAGGAAGTTTGCTGCCAAATGAGTTCTGTTTTACTCACAGATATAATTCAAACGGTTTTAGAAACTAGAGAGTGTTTTCTATCCAATAGTAATAATATTATGCATATTGTACGAGCAAGAATTGAGTACGAGGCCGTTTGAAATGGGCACCTTTTATCCGGCTTCTCAATACTGCACCTGCAGCCCAAACAGGTTAAACATAAATTTGTTTTAAACAAATCTAAATATATATGCATATATGAGATTCATCAAAGTAGCCATCCATTGCCTTGATGACAGCTTTGCTCACTCTTGGCCACAGGGCAGAAAAGGTTGAATACATTGGCTGTGAACCTTCTACTACGCTCAAAACAACTGGAAACTCAGAACTGGGAAATCTCAGACTTCAATGAGTTCAAGACAGCTAAAAACTAGAATAAAAAAAAAAACGCTCCGACAGGGAAAATACATTTTGAACGGTCATCCATCTCAGAATTCCAAGTTGGAAACTTAGGCCTCTTTCTAGAGCTCAGACCTGAAGGTCTTCATGATTTGACCTTGTTTTTATTCATAGTTCCCGGGTTGTCTTGAAAGCAACATGCAGTTGAAGTCAGACAGGTTTACAAGTTTACACACATACTCAAATTACATCAATTGGCCTATCAGAAGCTTTTAAAAGCGTGACATAATTTTCACCGTTTGTCACTG
This sequence comes from Salvelinus fontinalis, assembly GCF_029448725.1. Taxonomy (NCBI): domain Eukaryota; kingdom Metazoa; phylum Chordata; class Actinopteri; order Salmoniformes; family Salmonidae; genus Salvelinus; species Salvelinus fontinalis. Next base: position 117,601 of record NW_026600803.1, on the reverse strand, counting down.
TTATAGTGCAATTAATGTATCGTTTAGTGTTGTGTTGTGGTTTTGCTGGCATGCATCTGCACACATTTTGGGGAGATTTACATGCTAAAATCGTCACTGCA
>NW_026600803.1:92500-112500 GCF_029448725.1 Salvelinus fontinalis | reverse complement strand
TATTGAAAAAACATACTTTAGGATGATTTTGTGACATGTAGCAAATAATATCGTAGTCAGGCATCATATTCAACGTTATCTACCTTGTTCCAGAAGCCGAGATCAAATTATCCTTCGCGCCCGGATTTTTATTTTAACTGCGCAGGTCTCACAAGAAGTTGTGTTATTCAGTCCAGGGACGAGATATTCGACTCCTTTCAATTCTCACTTCCGCATTACAGTCTGACGAACGCCTCTGACGTGTTTATATGGTCCCAAGTCAAATGGCCTTTTATAGAGAAGGTCTTAAAGAGACACATCGCATTTTGGGAAACTCAATTCGGCTGGGAAAATGGCTGTAAAAATATTTCTGTTCGACTTAGAGAAACAATTCAAACCTTTTTAGAAACTACAGACTGTTATCTATCCAACAGTAGTAAATATATGCATATTGGAAAATAAAAAGTTTCTTAGGAGGCCGTTTGAAAATGTGCACACATTTTCCAGTTTTTTCAATATTCAGCGTGCAGCCATAACAGGTTTTAACGTTACACAACATATAGAAATGAATACAATGTGTGTACCTGTGTGTGTGTGCGTGTGCGTTTGCGTGTGTGTGTGTGTGTGTGTGTGTGTGTGTGTGTGTGTGTGTGTGTGTGTGTGTGTGTGTGTGTGTGTGTGTGTGTGTGTGTGTGTGTGTGTGTGTGTGTGTGTGTGTGTGTGAGGATACAGGATAATTCATTGCTTTGGTAAAGCGAGACCAGTCAGTGGTTAGCTATATGCATAGCGTTATGTTACGCTAATCACAGTCACAGTAACTGTATGTGAACGGTCACAGCTGACTCTGTCGGTAACCTGTGTTGACTGAGGGTAACCAGGGGTAACCCGGGGGTAGACCGGAGAAGAACAGAGAGATCCGGAAAAAAACACAAAACATTGATTTAATGACGGGAAGAGTGAGGCTGGTGCCCTGAACATAAAACACAATCACTTCCCCAGGAAACGAAGGAATGGAAGACAGTGAGACAGACAGCAAGAGAGAAAGAGAGAGAGACAGAAAGAGAGAAAGAGAGAGACAGAGAGAGAGAGAGAGACAGAAAGAGAGAAAGAGAGAGAGATAGAGAGAGAGAGAGAGAGAGAGAGAGAGAGACAGAAAGAGAGAAAGAGAGAGAGAGAGAGAGAGAGAGACAGAGAGAAAGAGAGAGAGAGAAATTGTGTTTTTTTAGATTGGATTAAAGTAGAGACAAAGAGCTAGAAAATACTCTATCAAACACTACAATGTGAAAGTAGTTCTGCTTTGGAAGTTGATTAACCAAACAAAAAAGTTGATAAAAATGTCCCTAGAATGTTTTGGGACCTACTGGAGAGCTCTTCTTTGTCTCCACCCATTCAGCATCGTTCACACCCTCTAAAGCTTTAGCCCCACCCCACCCATCTCTTTAAGGATTCACATGTGAGGCCATGTGCTAAACAGAGGGAGTAAGGTCATGTATTAAACAGAGGGAGTGAGGTAATGTACTAGACAGAGTGAGTAAGGAAATGTACTAAACAGAGAGGGTAAACATTCCTTTGAAATAGTTACTTGCATAGTGGAGTCTTTTTTTTAGACAAGTAGCTAGCTAGGTAAACAATGAACCATAATCCCAACTCATGATGTTACTACCCTGCATGAATCTGCAGGTAGCCAACCAACCAGGTTCAATGACAGCTAGACAACATTAGGCTGAGAGCAAATGGCTCTGAGGTACAAATAATATTACTACACAGATCACACGCGTAACGCTAGCTAGCTAACGGTCCCTTAAACTTGAAAATGAAAATGACTCATCCTCTCTCATCCTCTCTCTCCCTCTCTCATCGTCTCTCATTCTCTCTCATCCTCTCTCCCTCTCTCTCCCTCTCTCCCCCTCTCTCTCCCTCTCTCATTCTCTCTCATCCTCTCTCTCCCTCTCTCATTCTCTCTCATCCTCTCTCTCCCTCTCTCATCCTCTCTCATCCTCTCTCATTCTCTCTCATCCTCTCTCATCGTCTCTCATCCTCTCTCATCCTCTCTCATCCTCTCTCATCCTCTCTCATCCTCTCTCATCCTCTCTCATCCTCTCTCTCACTCTCTCATTCTCTCTCATCCTCTCTCATCCTCTCTCTCCCTCTCTCATCCTCTCTCTCCCTCTCTCATTCTCTCTCATCCTCTCTCATTCTCTCTCATCCTCTCTCATCCTCTCTCATTCTCTCTCATCCTCTCTCATCCTCTCTCTCTCTCTCTCATCCTCTCTCATCCTCTCTCATCCTCTCTCATCCTCTCTCTCCCTCTCTCATCGTCTCTCATCCTCTCTCATCCTCTCTCATTCTCTCTCATCCTCTCTCTCCCTCTCTCATTCTCACTCAACCTCTCTCATTCTCTCTCATCCTCTCTCATCCTCTCTCATCCTCTCTCATCCTCTCTCTCCCTCTCTCATCCTAGAGGAAGGCTCTTATTTGACTTCAGAACACCAAATAAACCAGACTTTTAAACAAACACAGCCCCTGAGATTAGGAACATGTGTGTGTGTGTATGTGGGTGTGTGTGTACATGTGTGCGTGTACGTGTGTGTGTTAGTGTGTGTACGTGGGTGTGTGCGGTCACATGTTTGTGTGTGTGTTTACAGTTGCTGGCAAGGACATTGTGATCTTCTACTCATCCTCTCTGAGGGTCAGGAAAAGGTTTACCATCTATCTGACACCAGATGGACAGTTTCCTCTGTGTGTCTCTATCTCTCTCTCTCTCTCTCTCTCTCTCTCTGTGTCTCTCTCTCTCTCTTCTCTCTCTCTCTCTCTCTCTTTTTCCTTCTCACGTATACAAACATTTATATTTTCCAACAGGGCGTTTGTTTAAAAAAAATTTTTTAACCATATAGTATTCAGCGAAATAACAACACAATGTCAAATGGAGAAAGCCTAGTCAAACAATTAACATCCAATCACATTAACCGGGACTCTCTCGCGGGAATCCGTATGTAGCCGAACGTAGCTGCTGCTCGAAAATGTATTAATAGTTTATAAAGGTAAGGCCTGCGTCCACAGAGACACATATCAGCTCTACTGGTAGTACTGCTACCACCAGCTCTACTGGTAGTACTGCTACCACCAGCTCTACTGGTAGTACTGCTACTACCAGCTCTACTGGGAGTACTGCTACCACCAGCTCTACTGGGAGTACTGCTACCACCAGCTCTACTGGTAGTACTGCTACCACCAGCTCTACTGGTAGTACTGCTACTACCAGCTCTACTGGTAGTACTGCTACCACCAGCTCTACTGGTAGTACTGCTACCACCTGCTCTACTGCTACTACCAGCTCTACTGATAGTACTGCTACCACCAGCTCTACTGGTAGTACTGCTACCACCAGCTCTACTGGGAGTACTGCTACCACCAGCTCTACTGGTAGTACTGCTACTACCAGCTCTACTGGTAGTACTGCTACCACCAGCTCTACTGGTAGTACTGCTACCACCAGCTCTACTGGTAGTACTGCTACCACCAGCTCTACTGGTAGTACTGCTACCACCAGCTCTACTGGTAGTACTGCTACCACCAGCTCTACTGGTAGTACTGCTACCACCAGCTCTACTGGGAGTACTGCTACCACCAGCTCTACTGGTAGTACTGCTACTACCAGCTCTACTGCTACTACCAGCTCTACTGGGAGTACTGCTAATACCAGCTCTACTGGGAGTACTGCTACTACCAGCTCTACTGCTACTACCAGCTCTACTGGTAGTACTGCTACTACCAGCTCTACTGGGAGTACTGCTACCACCAGCTCTACTGGTAGTACTGCTACTACCAGCTCTACTGCTACTACCAGCTCTACTGGGAGTACTGCTACCACCAGCTCTACTGGGAGTACTGCTACTACCAGCTCTACTGCTACTACCAGCTCTACTGGTAGTACTGCTACCACCAGCTCTACTGGTAGTACTGCTACCACCAGCTCTACTGGGAGTACTGCTACCACCAGCTCTACTGGTAGTACTGCTACCACCAGCTCTACTGGGAGTACTGCTACCACCAGCTCTACTGGTAGTACTGCTACCACCAGCTCTACTGGTAGTACTGTTACTACCAGCTCTACTGGTAGAACTGCTACCACCAGCTCTACTGGGAGTACTGCTACCACCAGCTCTACTGGTAGTACTGCTACCACCAGCTCTACTGGGAGTACTGCTACCACCAGCTCTACTGATAGTACTGCTACCACCAGCTCTACTGGTAGTACTGCTACTACCTGCTCTACTGGTAGTACTGCTACCACCAGCTCTACTGGTAGTACTGCTACCACCAGCTCTACTGGTAGTACTGCTACCACCAGCTCTACTGGGAGTACTGCTACCACCAGCTCTACTGGTAGTACTGCTACCACCAGCTCTACTGGTAGTACTGCTACCACCAGCTCTACTGCTACCACCAGCTCTACTGCTACCACCAGCTCTACTGGTAGTACTGCTACTACCAGCTCTACTGGTAGTACTGCTACCACCAGCTCTACTGGTAGTACTGCTACCACCAGCTCTACTGGTAGTACTGCTACCACCAGCTCTACTGGTAGTACTGTTACTACCAGCTCTACTGGTAGTACTGCTACTACCAGCTCTACTGGTAGTACTGCTACCACCAGCTCTACTGGTAGTACTGCTACTACCAGCTCTACTGGTAGTACTGCTACCACCAGCTCTACTGGTAGTACTGCTACTACCAGCTCTACTGCTACCACCAGCTCTACTGGTAGTACTGCTACTACCAGCTCTACTGGTAGTACTGCTACCACCAGCTCTACTGGTAGTACTGTTACTACCAGCTCTACTGGTAGTACTGCTACCACCAGCTCTACTGGTAGTACTGCTACTACCTGCTCTACTGGTAGTACTGCTACCACCAGCTCTACTGGTAGTACTGCTACCACCAGCTCTACTGGTAGTACTGCTACCACCAGCTCTACTGGTAGTACTGCTACTACCTGCTCTACTGGTAGTACTGCTACCACCAGCTCTACTGGGAGTACTGCTACCACCAGCTCTACTGGTAGTACTGCTACTACCAGCTCTACTGATAGTACTGCTACCACCAGCTCTACTGGTAGTACTGCTACTACCAGCTCTACTGGTAGTACTGCTACCACCAGCTCTACTGGTAGTACTGCTACCACCAGCTCTACTGGTAGTACTGCTACTACCAGCTCTACTGCTACCACCAGCTCTACTGGTAGTACTGCTACCACCAGCTCTACTGGTAGTACTGCTACCACCAGCTCTACTGGTAGTACTGCTACCACCAGCTCTACTGGTAGTACTGTTACTACCAGCTCTACTGGTAGTACTGCTACCACCAGCTCTACTGGTAGTACTGCTACTACCAGCTCTACTGCTACCACCAGCTCTACTGGTAGTACTGTTACTACCAGCTCTACTGGTAGTACTGCTACCACCAGCTCTACTGGTAGTACTGCTACCACCAGCTCTACTGGTAGTACTGCTACTACCTGCTCTACTGGTAGTACTGCTACCACCAGCTCTACTGGGAGTACTGCTACTACCAGCTCTACTGGTAGTACTGCTACCACCAGCTCTACTGGTAGTACTGCTACTACCAGCTCTACTGGTAGTACTGCTACCACCAGCTCTACTGGGAGTACTGCTACCACCAGCTCTACTGGTAGTACTGCTACCACCAGCTCTACTGGTAGTACTGCTACTACCAGCTCTACTGATAGTACTGCTACTACCAGCTCTACTGGTAGTACTGCTACCACCAGCTCTACTGGTAGTACTGCTACCACCAGCTCTACTGGTAGTACTGTTACCACCAGCTCTACTGGTAGTACTGCTACCACCAGCTCTACTGGTAGTACTGCTACCACCAGCTCTCCTGGGAGTACTGCTACCACCAGCTCTACTGGTAGTACTGCTACCACCAGCTCTACTGGGAGTACTGCTACCACCAGCTCTACTGGTAGTACTGCTACCACCAGCTCTACTGGTAGTACTGCTACCACCAGCTCTACTGGTAGTACTGCTACCACCAGCTCTACTACTACTACCAGCTCTACTGGTAGTACTGCTACCACCAGCTCTACTGGTAGTACTGCTACCACCAGCTCTACTGGGAGTACTGCTACCACCAGCTCTACTGGTAGTACTGCTACCACCAGCTCTACTGGGAGTACTGCTACCACCAGCTCTACTGGTAGTACTGCTACCACCAGCTCTACTGGTAGTACTGCTACCACCAGCTCTACTGGGAGTACTGCTACTACCAGCTCTACTGGTAGTACTGCTACCACCAGCTCTACTGGGAGTACTGCTACCACCAGCTCTACTGGTAGTACTGCTACCACCAGCTCTACTGGTAGTACTGCTACTACCAGCTCTACTGCTACCACCAGCTCTACTGGTAGTACTGCTACCACCAGCTCTACTGGTAGTACTGCTACCACCAGCTCTACTGATAGTACTGCTACTACCAGCTCTACTGGTAGTACTGTTACTACCTGCTCTACTGATAGTACTGCTACTACCTGCTCTACTGGTAGTACTGCTACCACCTGCTCTACTGGTAGTACTGCTACCACCAGCTCTACTGGTAGTACTGCTACTACCAGCTCTACTGCTACCACCAGCTCTACTGGTAGTACTGCTACCACCAGCTCTACTGGTAGTACTGCTACTACCAGCTCTACTGCTACCACCAGCTCTACTGGTAGTACTGCTACCACCAGCTCTACTGATAGTACTGCTACTACCAGCTCTACTGGTAGTACTGTTACTACCTGCTCTACTGATAGTACTGCTACTACCTGCTCTACTGGTAGTACTGCTACCACCTGCTCTACTGGTAGTACTGCTACCACCAGCTCTACTGGTAGTACTGCTACTACCTGCTCTACTGGTAGTACTGCTACCACCAGCTCTACTGGTAGTACTGCTACCACCAGCTCTACTGGGAGTACTGCTACTACCAGCTCTACTGGGAGTACTGCTACCACCAGCTCTACTGGTAGTACTGCTACCACCAGCTCTACTGGGAGTACTGCTACTACCAGCTCTACTGGTAGTACTGCTACCACCAGCTCTACTGGTAGTACTGCTACTACCAGCTCTACTGCTACCACCAGCTCTACTGGTAGTACTGCTACCACCAGCTCTACTGGTAGTACTGCTACCACCAGCTCTACTGGTAGTACTGCTACTACCAGCTCTACTGGTAGTACTGCTACCACCAGCTCTACTGGTAGTACTGCTACCACCAGCTCTACTGATAGTACTGCTACTACCAGCTCTACTGGGATTACTGCTACTACCAGCTCTACTGGGATTACTGCTACTACCATCAGTACTACACCTGCACCTGTCAACGACACAAGTTGTTCTGCTTCCACGAACACATCCAATGCTAACATCAGTCATTCTACATTTGTTGTTAGCCCAGCTAGCATGGACACTGACCGTTGTGAATCTGATGCAGTCGAAGAGTTACTGCCCCCCTTACCCGGGAAAGAACCGAACAGCAGACAGGGACGTTGGACCGTCGAAGAGGTGCAAATATGATGAGAACTACATTGATTTGGGAGTAGTGTCTTTCCTCAGCCACAGTGTGTTAGATGTGCAAAAGTACTATCTCTCAACTCGATGAAACCTCTTGGCGCAGACATTTAGAAACAAAACATGACAATTTGAAAAATTTGCCACAGGAGTTTTTTGAGCGAGAACAAAGATGACTTTCGAGTAGTAAGACATGTATAAAAGCAACAGATACCATTAATATGAAGTGGCTAGAGGGGTCTTATATGGTGAGCTACCGAGTGGCTAGGACAGACAAGCCTCATACTATTGTGGAGAACTGGCTAGGACAGGCAAGCCCCATACTATTGTGGAGGACTGGCTAGGACAGGCAAGCCCCATACTATTTTGGAGGACTGGCTAGGACAGGCAAGCCCCATACTATTGTGGAGGACTGGCTAGGACAGGCAAGTCCCATACTATTGTGGAGGACTGGCTAGGACAGGCAAGCCCCATACTATTGTGGAGGACTGGCTAGGACAGGCAAGCCCCATACTATTGTGGAGGACTGGCTAGGACAGGCAAGCCCCATACTATTGTGGAGGACTTAATTCTTCCTCCTGCCGTGGATATGGCTGGGACAATGCTGGGGGGAAAAGGCCCCAAAAAATATACAGACAACATCTCCATCAAACAACACTGTTTCACGATGCATCAGTGACATGGCAGGAGATGTTCTGAAACAATTACTGCTTCGCATACAAGCCAGTGAATTATATGCGTTACATGCTGGATGAGTCAACAGACGTGGCGGGCCTGGCACAGCTCCTGGTATATGTCCGTTACGTTTATGGGAGGGACAATTAAGGAAGACATCCTCTTCTGCAAACCACAGGAAACCAGGACAACAGGAGAGGATATTTTTTAAAGTACTGGACAGCTTTGTGACGTCAAATGGACTTTGGTGGTCAAGATGTGTTGGTATCTGTACTGATGGAGCTAAAGCCATGACAGGGAGACATAGTGGAGTGGTAACACCATGACAGGGAGACATAGTGGAGTGGTAACGTGCATGCAAGCAGTTACTCCCGACGCCACTTGGGTATCACTGCAGCATCCACCGAGAGGGAATGCCTGACCGCTTGAAAGACGTTTTGGACACTGCATTAGCCTACGATAGCTCGACCGTCCCGTGGAAGGGACACCGATCCCGAAGAAGTTTGAACAAGGACAACACACAGGTCTTTCCATCATTGCATGATTGTTTTGTGTGCAAATGAACTCAAGCTTACGGACAATGTCTAATGTGATATAGTGAAGCACCTGAGTGAGTTGGGTGCAAAGTTACGCAGGTACTTTCCCAAAACGGATGACATTTACATTTACATTTAAGTCATTTAGCAGACGCTCTAATCCAGAGCGACTTACAAATTGGTGCATTCACCTAATGACATCCAGTGGAACAGCCACTTTACAATAGTGCATCTACATCTTTTGACACAAACAACTGGATTCGTTATCCCTTTCATGCCCTGCCTCCAGTCCACTTACCGATATCTGAACAAGAGAGCCTCATAGAAATTGCAACATTATCGTTATCTGAACAAGAGAGCCTCATCAAAGTGTTTCTGTGAAAATGTTTTTCAATCAGAAGCCACTGCCAGATTTCTGGATTGGGCTGCGCTCAGAGTTTCCTGCCTTGGCAAATCACGCTGTTAAGACACTGATGCCCTTTACAACCACGTACCTATGTGAGAGTGGATTCTCGGCCCTCACTAGCATGAAAACTAAATACAGGCACAGACTGTGTGGAAAATGATTTAAGACTGAGACTCTCTCCAATACAACCGAACATTGCAGAGTTATGTGCATCATTTCAAGCACACCCTTCTCATTAACCCATGGTGAGTTATTTACAGTTTTCGATCAACAAATAAGGTTTTTTATGTAATATGGTTAAATAAAGAGCAAAATGATTGATTATTATAATATTATTATTTGTGCCCTAGTCCTATAAGAGCTCTTTGTCACTTCCCATGAGCCGGGTTGTGACAGAAACTCACACTCATTCTCACACTCAGCTGGAGTGTGCTGACCCTGGTGCTAGAGGGGGTACAGCTGGAGTGTGCTGACCCTGGTGCTTAGAGGGGGTACAGCTGGAGTGTGCTGACCCTGGTGCTAGAGGGGGTACAGCTGGAGTGTGCTGACCCTGGTGCTAGAGGGGGTACAGCTGGAGTGTGCTGACCCTGGTGCTAGAGGGGGTACAGCTGGAGTGCGCTGACCCTGGTGCTAGAGGGGGTACAGCTGGAGGTTGAATGTTTGAAGGGCTACAGGACTATAAACAGTGTGGGAACCACTGCTCTGGGGGATCAAGTGTTGTCATCAGCGAGTTCTAGAGTATCTGATGTCATTATTGATGATTATCATATGTTGGAGGTCAAACAGCTACCACGGCAACACCTTGGCAACACCACGGCAATACCTTGGCAACACCACAACAGCACATAAAACCTGTGTGAACATTGATTTTTGTCCAACCAACCGCCTGATGAATCAGACCTGACTAATAGAAGGCAGAGTTCCCGTGATGACGATTCAGACATCACTAACATCTAACAGAGCAAACCACAAGGTTTTATAATGAAATTGGCCTCATGTCCAACACTGACCGTAAACACATTTACCGTTTCATCACAGTAATAAACAATGATTTATATACCCCGTTATAATTTCATGTCACTCAAATGCACAAGGGATTTGCCTGGTCTCTGTGCGGAATGAGAATGAGTCAGACCTGACTAACACAGACATCATATGTTTCATTGTAATATTTCATTTATTTTCATTGTAATGAGATTGACCTCAAGTTCATCATCTAGTTCACAGTGTTTGCATTTACTATCTTACAGTTATAAAGCCATGGTTCGTCGTTATCATTTCAACTGACTCGTATAATTTCAAAAAGTTGTTTGCCTGCTCAATGCGTGCGCGAGAGAGAGGAGAGAGATGGAGAAAGAGACAGAGAGAGAGAGAGACACAGAGAGAGAGAGAGAGAGAGAGAGAGAGAGAGAGAGAGAGAGAGAGAGAGAGAGAGAGAGAGAGAGAGAGAGAGAGAGAGAGAGAGAGAGAGAGAGAGAGAGAGAGAGAGAGAGAGAGAGAGAGAGAGAGAGAGAGAGAGAGAGAGAGACAGAGAGACAGAGAGACAGAGAGACAGAGAGACAGAGAGACAGAGAGACAGAGAGACAGAGAGACAGAGAGACAGAGAGACAGAGAGACAGAGAGACAGAGAGACAGAGAGAGAATGAGAGAGAATATAATTTCATATTCCCTAGAAGGGGTGGACAATAGTGATTTAATGTTCTGTGTTCTAAAATGTCACCTTTTCCTGGTCAAAATAAGTCTACTATTTAATGAATATGGTGCTAAAATCTGACACTGCTAGGAATGTTAGTAAGGGTAGTAAAGGCAATTTCCATGTACAAGGAGCCAAGAGAACAAGTACATTACAGTACCGTAGGGCAGGGTTTAGTAAATTACAGTACAGTACAGGAGAATATAGTTTAGCTCATTACAGTACTGTAGAGTAGAATAGAGTTTAGCTCATTACAGTACTGTACAGTAGAGTAGAATAGAGTTTAGTACATTACAGTACTTTACAGTAGAGTCAAGTTTAGTACATTACAGAACTGTTCGGTAGAGTAGAGTGCAGTACATTACAGTACACTACAGTACAGTAGAGTGCAGTACAGTACACTACAGTAGAGTAGAGTAGAGTACACTACAGTAGAGTAGAGTTTAGTACATTTCAGTACACTACAGTAGAGTAGAGTAAAGTTTAGTACATTACAGTACACTACAGTAGAGTAGAGTGCAGTACAGTACACTACAGTAGAGTAGAGTAGAGTAGAGTACACTACAGTAGAGTAGAGTAGAGTAGAGTACACTACAGTAGAGTAGAGTAGAGTAGAGTACACTACAGTAGAGTAGAGTTTAGTACATTACAGTACACTACAGTAGAGTAGAGTTTAGTACATTACAGTACACTACAGTAGAGTAGAGTAGAGTGCAGTACATTACAGTACAGTAGAGTGCAGTACAGTACACTACAGTAGAGTAGAGTAGAGTACACTACAGTAGAGTAGAGTAGAGTACACTACAGTAGAGTAGAGTAGAGTACACTACAGTAGAGTAGAGTAGAGTAGAGTGCAGTACACTACAGTACAGTAGAGTAGAGTACACTACAGTAGAGTAGAGTAGAGTAGAGTACACTACAGTAGAGTAGAGTAGAGTAGAGTACACTACAGTAGAGTAGAGTTTAGTACATTACAGTACACTACAGTAGAGTAGAGTAAAGTTTAGTACATTACAGTACACTACAGTAGAGTAGAGTGCAGTACATTACAGTACTGTACAGTAGAGTAAAGTTTAGTAAATTTTTTTATTTTTTATTTATTTATTTAACCTTTATTTAACCAGGAAGGGCTCATTGAGATTTAAAATCTCTTTTTCAAGAGCGTCCTGGCCAAGATAGGCAGCACCAAGTCATTACAAAAAATTACAGACAGACAACATGAAAAACTACAAGTAATCTAGTAAAAACCATTCATGAATTCACAAGAGTATAACAATATCAAAAACATTAAATTAAAAACATTGACAGGTCAGGGAATCAGCCTCAAAATCCTTCATCAGTGATTTAAAAATACCAATCGGGACAAGTTCTTCCAGTTTAAAATAATTTTGTAAGGTGTTCCAAGACGATGGCGCAGAGTACATAAAAGACCTTTTACCAAATTCAGTTCGGACATTTGGAACAGTTAGCAGGATAAAGTCTAGCGAACGAAGAGAGTATCCACCACATTTCTGAACAATGAAAATGCCCAAATAAAAAGGTAGTAAACCCATAATGGCTTTGTAAATAAAAGTATACCAGTGACTGAGCCTACGGGTGACTAGAGAAGGCCAGCCAACCCTGGTATACCAGTGACTGAGCCTACGAGTGACTAGAGAAGGCCAGCCAACCCTGGTATACCAGTGACTGAGCCTACGAGTGACTAGAGAAGGCCAGCCAACCCTGGTATACCAGTGACTGAGCCTACGAGTGACTAGAGAAGGCCAGCCAACCCTGGTATACCAGTGACTGAGCCTACGAGTGACTAGAGAAGGCCAGCCAACCCTGGTATACCAGTGACTGAGCCTACGAGTGACTAGAGAAGGCCAGCCAACCCTGGTATACCAGTGACTGAGCCTACGAGTGACTAGAGAAGGCCAGCCAACCCTGGTATACCAGTGACTGAGCCTACGAGTGACTAGAGAAGGCCAGCCAACCCTGGTATACCAGTGACTGAGCCTACGAGTGACTAGAGAAGGCCAGCCAACCCTGGTATACCAGTGACTGAGCCTACGAGTGACTAGAGAAGGCCAGCCAGCCCTGGTATACCAGTGACTGAGCCTACGAGTGACTAGAGAAGGCCAGCCAACCCTGGTATACCAGTGACTGAGCCTACGAGTGACTAGAGAAGGCCAGCCAACCCTGGTATACCAGTGACTGAGCCTACGAGTGACTAGAGAAGGCCAGCCAACCCTGGTATACAAAGTGCAGTGGTGCGTAAGGGTTTTGCAGTTTAAAATAAATCTCAAAGCGCCATGGTAAAGAGTGTCAATTGATCTCAAACACTGAGCGGAAGCATTCATATATAAAATATCACCATAGTCTAGTAAAGGCATAAATGTAGCTGATACTAGCCCCCTTCTGGCTTCAAAAGAAAAACAGACCTTATTCCTAAAATAAAATCCCAATTTCAGCTTCAATTTTTTTGTAAGTTGTTGAATATGCAATTTAAAAGAGAGGCCGTCATCAATTAAAATTCCAAGATATTTATATGAGGTTACAACCTCAATCTCCTTGCCCTGACAGGTAGTAACAGGTGAAAGGTTCAGAGGTCTATTTCTTGCATTAGAAAACACCATTAGTTTAGTTGTCAGTGTTGAGGATAAGCTTCAATTGACACAGGGTATGTTGAACAGTATAAAAAGCAGTTTGCAAGTTCTGGAAAGCTTTTGTAAGAGACGAGGCACAAAACTAAATAACAGCATTACAGTACTTTACAGTAGAGTAGAGTGCAGTACATTACAGTACTTTACAGTAGAGTAGAGTGCAGTACACTACAGTACTTTACAGTAGAGTAGAGTGCAGTACATTACAGTACTTTACAGTAGAGTAGAGTGCAGTACATTACAGTACTTTACAGTAGAGTAGAGTGCAGTACATTACAGTACTTTACAGTAGAGTAGAGTGCAGTACATTACAGTACTTTACAGTAGAGTAGAGTACAGTACATTACAGTACTTTACAGTAGAGTAGAGTGCAGTACATTACAGTACTTTACAGTAGAGTAGAGTGCAGTACATTACAGTACTTTACAGTAGAGTAGAGTGCAGTACATTACAGAACACTACAGTAGAGTAGAGTGCAGTACATTACAGTAGAGTAGAGTGCAGTACATTACAGTAGAGTAGAGTAGAGTAGAGTAGAGTGCAGTACATTACAGAACACTACAGTAGAGTAGAGTGCAGTACATTACAGTACTTTACAGTAGAGTAGAGTGCAGTACATTACAGTACTTTACAGTAGAGTAGAGTGCAGTACATTACAGAACACTACAGTAGAGTAGAGTGCAGTACATTACAGTACTTTACAGTAGAGTAGAGTGCAGTACATTACAGTACTTTACAGTAGAGTAGAGTGCAGTACATTACAGTACTTTACAGTAGAGTAGAGTGCAGTACATTACAGAACACTACAGTAGAGTAGAGTGCAGTACATTACAGTACTTTACAGTAGAGTAGAGTGCAGTACATTACAGTACTTTACAGTAGAGTAGAGTGCAGTACACTACAGTACTTTACAGTAGAGTAGAGTGCAGTACATTACACTACAGTAGAGTAGAGTGCAGTACATTACACTACAGTAGAGTAGAGTGCAGTACATTACAGTACTTTACAGTAGAGTAGAGTGCAGTACATTACAGTACTTTACAGTAGAGTAGAGTGCAGTACACTACAGTACTTTACAGTAGAGTAGAGTGCAGTACATTACACTACAGTAGAGTAGAGTGCAGTACATTACACTACAGTAGAGTAGAGTGCAGTACATTACAGTACTTTACAGTAGAGTAGAGTGCAGTACATTACAGAACACTACAGTAGAGTAGAGTGCAGTACATTACAGTACTTTACAGTAGAGTAGAGTGCAGTACATTACAGTAGAGTAGAGTGCAGTACGCTACAGTAGAGTAGAGTGCAGTACATTACAGTAGAGTAGAGTACAGTACATTACAGTACTTTACAGTAGAGTAGAGTGCAGTACATTACAGAACACTACAGTAGAGTAGAGTGCAGTACATTACAGTACTTTACAGTAGAGTAGAGTGCAGTACATTACAGAACACTACAGTAGAGTAGAGTGCAGTACATTACAGTACTTTACAGTAGAGTAGAGTACAGTACTGTACAGTAGAGTAGAGTGCAGTACACTACAGTACACTACAGTAGAGTAGAGTGCAGTACATTACAGTATTATACACTACAGTAGAGTAGAGTAGAGTGCAGTACTTTACAGTAGAATAGAGTAGAGTGCAGTACACTACAGTAGAGTAGAGTGCAGTACTTTACAGTAGAATAGAGTAGAGTGCAGTACTTTACAGTAGAGTAGAGTAGAGTGCAGTACACTACAGTAGAGTAGAGTAGAGTGCAGTACTTTACAGTAGAGTAGAGTAGAGTGCAGTACACTACAGTAGAGTAGAGTAGAGTGCAGTACTTTACAGTAGAATAGAGTAGAGTAGAGTAGAGTGCAGTACTTTACAGTAGAATAGAGTAGAGTGCAGTACTTTACAGTAGAGTAGAGTAGAGTGCAGTACACTACAGTAGAGTAGAGTAGAGTGCAGTACTTTACAGTAGAATAGAGTAGAGTGCAGTACTTTACAGTAGAGTAGAGTAGAGTGCAGTACACTACAGTAGAGTAGAGTAGAGTGCAGTACTTTACAGTAGAATAGAGTAGAGTAGAGTAGAGTGCAGTACTTTACAGTAGAATAGAGTAGAGTGCAGTACACTACAGTAGAGTAGAGTAGAGTGCAGTACTTTACAGTAGAATAGAGTAGAGTGCAGTACACTACAGTAGAGTAGAGTAGAGTGCAGTACACTACAGTAGAGTAGAGTAGAGTGCAGTACTTTACAGTAGAATAGAGTAGAGTAGAGTAGAGTGCAGTACTTTACAGTAGAATAGAGTAGAGTGCAGTACACTACAGTAGAGTAGAGTAGAGTGCAGTACTTTACAGTAGAATAGAGTAGAGTGCAGTACTTTACAGTAGAGTAGAGTAGAGTGCAGTACACTACAGTAGAGTAGAGTAGAGTGCAGTACTTTACAGTAGAATAGAGTAGAGTGCAGTACACTACAGTAGAGTAGAGTAGAGTGCAGTACACTACAGTAGAGTAGAGTAGAGTGCAGTACACTACAGTAGAATAGAGTAGAGTGCAGTACACTACAGTAGAATAGAGTAGAGTGCAGTACACTACAGTAGAGTAGAGTAGAGTGCAGTACTTTACAGTAGAATAGAGTAGAGTGCAGTACACTACAGTAGAATAGAGTAGAGTGCAGTACTTTACAGTAGAATAGAGTAGAGTGCAGTACACTACAGTAGAGTAGAGTGCAGTACATTACAGTAGAGTAGAGTGCAGTACATTACAGTACTTTACAGTAGAGTAGAGTGCAGTACATTACAGAACACTACAGTAGAGTAGAGTGCAGTACACTACAGTAGAGTAGAGTGCAGTACATTACAGTAGAGTAGAGTAGAGTAGAGTAGAGTGCAGTACATTACAGAACACTACAGTAGAGTAGAGTGCAGTACATTACAGTACTTTACAGTAGAGTAGAGTGCAGTACATTACAGTACTTTACAGTAGAGTAGAGTGCAGTACATTACAGAACACTACAGTAGAGTAGAGTGCAGTACATTACAGTACTTTACAGTAGAGTAGAGTGCAGTACATTACAGTACTTTACAGTAGAGTAGAGTGCAGTACATTACAGTACTTTACAGTAGAGTAGAGTGCAGTACATTACAGAACACTACAGTAGAGTAGAGTGCAGTACATTACAGTACTTTACAGTAGAGTAGAGTGCAGTACATTACAGTACTTTACAGTAGAGTAGAGTGCAGTACACTACAGTACTTTACAGTAGAGTAGAGTGCAGTACATTACAGAACACTACAGTAGAGTAGAGTGCAGTACATTACAGTACTTTACAGTAGAGTAGAGTGCAGTACATTACAGTAGAGTAGAGTGCAGTACGCTACAGTAGAGTAGAGTGCAGTACATTACAGTAGAGTAGAGTACAGTACATTACAGTACTTTACAGTAGAGTAGAGTGCAGTACATTACAGAACACTACAGTAGAGTAGAGTGCAGTACACTACAGTACACTACAGTAGAGTAGAGTGCAGTACATTACAGAACACTACAGTAGAGTAGAGTGCAGTACATTACAGTACTTTACAGTAGAGTAGAGTGCAGTACATTACAGAACACTACAGTAGAGTAGAGTGCAGTACATTACAGTACTTTACAGTAGAGTAGAGTGCAGTACACTACAGTACACTACAGTAGAGTAGAGTGCAGTACATTACAGTACTTTACAGTAGAGTAGAGTGCAGTACATTACAGTATTATACACTACAGTAGAGTAGAGTAGAGTGCAGTACTTTACAGTAGAATAGAGTAGAGTGCAGTACTTTACAGTAGAGTAGAGTAGAGTGCAGTACTTTACAGTAGAATAGAGTAGAGTGCAGTACTTTACAGTAGAGTAGAGTAGAGTGCAGTACACTACAGTAGAGTAGAGTAGAGTGCAGTACTTTACAGTAGAGTAGAGTAGAGTGCAGTACACTACAGTAGAGTAGAGTAGAGTGCAGTACTTTACAGTAGAATAGAGTAGAGTAGAGTAGAGTGCAGTACTTTACAGTAGAATAGAGTAGAGTGCAGTACACTACAGTAGAGTAGAGTAGAGTGCAGTACTTTACAGTAGAATAGAGTAGAGTGCAGTACTTTACAGTAGAGTAGAGTAGAGTGCAGTACACTACAGTAGAGTAGAGTAGAGTGCAGTACTTTACAGTAGAATAGAGTAGAGTGCAGTACTTTACAGTAGAGTAGAGTAGAGTGCAGTACACTACAGTAGAGTAGAGTAGAGTGCAGTACTTTACAGTAGAATAGAGTAGAGTGCAGTACACTACAGTAGAATAGAGTAGAGTGCAGTACTTTACAGTAGAATAGAGTAGAGTGCAGTACACTACAGTAGAGTAGAGTAGAGTGCAGTACTTTACAGTAGAATAGAGTAGAGTGCAGTACACTACAGTAGAGTAGAGTAGAGTGCAGTACTTTACAGTAGAATAGAGTAGAGTGCAGTACACTACAGTAGAGTAGAGTAGAGTGCAGTACTTTACAGTAGAATAGAGTAGAGTGCAGTACACTACAGTAGAGTAGAGTAGAGTGCAGTACTTTACAGTAGAGTAGAGTAGAGTGCAGTACACTACAGTAGAGTAGAGTAGAGTGCAGTACACTACAGTAGAGTAGAGTGCAGTACTTTACAGTAGAATAGAGTAGAGTGCAGTACACTACAGTAGAATAGAGTAGAGTGCAGTACTTTACAGTAGAATAGAGTAGAGTGCAGTACACTACAGTAGAGTAGAGTGCAGTACACTACAGTAGAATAGAGTAGAGTGCAGTACTTTACAGTAGAATAGAGTAGAGTGCAGTACACTACAGTAGAATAGAGTAGAGTGCAGTACTTTACAGTAGAGTAGAGTAGAGTGCAGTACTTTACAGTAGAATAGAGTAGAGTGCAGTACTTTACAGTAGAATAGAGTAGAGTGCAGTACACTACAGTAGAATAGAGTAGAGTGCAGTACTTTACAGTAGAATAGAGTAGAGTGCAGTACACTACAGTAGAGTAGAGTGCAGTACTTTACAGTAGAATAGAGTAGAGTGCAGTACTTTACAGTAGAATAGAGTAGAGTGCAGTACTTTACAGTAGAATAGAGTAGAGTGCAGTACACTACAGTAGAATAGAGTAGAGTGCAGTACTTTACAGTAGAATAGAGTAGAGTGCAGTACACTACAGTAGAGTAGAGTAGAGTAGAGTACACTACAGTAGAGTAGAGTAGAGTGCAGTACACTACAGTAGAATAGAGTAGAGTGCAGTACACTACAGTAGAATAGAGTAGAGTGCAGTACTTTACAGTAGAATAGAGTAGAGTGCAGTACACTACAGTAGAGTAGAGTGCAGTACTTTACAGTAGAATAGAGTAGAGTGCAGTACACTACAGTAGAATAGAGTAGAGTGCAGTACTTTACAGTAGAGTAGAGTAGAGTGCAGTACTTTACAGTAGAATAGAGTAGAGTGCAGTACACTACAGTAGAATAGAGTAGAGTGCAGTACTTTACAGTAGAATAGAGTAGAGTGCAGTACTTTACAGTAGAATAGAGTAGAGTGCAGTACACTACAGTAGAGTAGAGTAGAGTGCAGTACTTTACAGTAGAATAGAGTAGAGTGCAGTACACTACAGTAGAGTAGAGTAGAGTGCAGTACTTTACAGTAGAATAGAGTAGAGTGCAGTACTTTACAGTAGAATAGAGTAGAGTGCAGTACACTACAGTAGAATAGAGTAGAGTGCAGTACTTTACAGTAGAATAGAGTAGAGTGCAGTACACTACAGTAGAGTAGAGTGCAGTACATTACAGTAGAATAGAGTAGAGTGCAGTACACTACAGTAGAGTAGAGTAGAGTGCAGTACACTACAGTAGAATAGAGTAGAGTGCAGTACTTTACAGTAGAATAGAGTAGAGTGCAGTACACTACAGTAGAGTAGAGTAGAGTGCAGTACTTTACAGTAGAATAGAGTAGAGTGCAGTACTTTACAGTAGAGTAGAGTAGAGTGCAGTACTTTACAGTAGAGTAGAGTAGAGTGCAGTACTTTACAGTAGAATAGAGTAGAGTGCAGTACTTTACAGTAGAGTAGAGTAGAGTGCAGTACACTACAGTAGAATAGAGTAGAGTGCAGTACTTTACAGTAGAGTAGAGTAGAGTGCAGTACTTTACAGTAGAGTAGAGTAGAGTGCAGTACACTACAGTAGAGTAGAGTGCAGTACTTTACAGTAGAGTAGAGTAGAGTGCAGTACACTACAGTAGAATAGAGTAGAGTGCAGTACTTTACAGTAGAATAGAGTAGAGTGCAGTACACTACAGTAGAGTAGAGTGCAGTACATTACAGTAGAATAGAGTAGAGTGCAGTACACTACAGTAGAATAGAGTAGAGTGCAGTACTTTACAGTAGAGTAGAGTGCAGTACTTTACAGTATTATACACTACAGTAGAGTAAAGTTAAGTACATTACAGTACTGTACAGTAGAGTAGAGTGCAGTACATTACAG
>NW_026600803.1:85000-87500 GCF_029448725.1 Salvelinus fontinalis | reverse complement strand
AGAACGTTCTCCACGGCGTCTCCAGACTCTGTCACGTCTGTCACATGTGCTCATGTGCTCAGTGTGAACCTGCTTTCATCTGTGAAGAGCACAGGGCGCCAGTGGCGAATTTGCCAATCATGGTGTTCTCTGGCAAATGCCAAACGTCCTGCACGGTGTTGGGCTGTAAGCACAACCCCCAACTGTGGACGTCGGGCCCTCATACCACCCTCATGGAGTCTGTTTCTGACAGTTTGAGCAGACACATGCACATTTGTGGCCTGCTGGAGGTCATTTTGCAGGGCTCTGGCAGTGCTCCTCCTTGCACAAAGGCGGAGGTAGCGGTCCTGCTGCTGGGTTGTTACCCTCCTACGGCCTCCTCCACGTCTCCTGATGTACTGGCCTGTCTCCTGGTAGCACCTCCATGCTCTGGACACTACGCTGACAGACACAGCAAACCTTCTTGCCACAGCTCGCATTGACGTGCCATCCTGGATGAGCTGCACTACCTGAGCCACTTGTGTGGGTTGTAGACTCCGTCTCATGCTACCACTAGAGTGAAAGCACCGCCAGCATTCAAAAGTGACCAAAACATCAGCCAGGAAGCATAGGAACTGAGAAGTGGTCTGTGGTCACCACCTGCAGAACCACTCCTTTATTGGGGGTGTCTTGCTAATTGACTATAATTTCCACCTTTTGTCTATTCCATTTGCACAACAGCATGTGACATTTATTGTCAATCAGTGTTGCTTCCTAAGTGGACAGTTTGATTTCACAGAAGTGTGATTGACTTGGAGTTACATTGTGTTGTTTAAGTGTTCCCATTATTTTATGAGCAGTATCTCTTCCTCCCTCTCCAACCTACTATCTCTCTCTCTCCCTCTCCAACCTACTATCTCTTCCTCCCTCTCCAACATACTATCTCTCTCTCCCTCTCCAACCTACTATCTCTTCCTCCCTCTCCAACATACTATCTCTCTCTCTCCCTCTCCAACCTACTATCTCTCTCTCTCCCTCTCCAACCTACTATCTCTCTCTCTCTCTCTCTCTCTCCAACCTACTATCTCTCTCTCTCCCTCTCCAACCTACTATCTCTCTCCCTCCATCTCCAACCTACTATCTCTCTCTCTCTCCCTCTCCAACCTACTATCTCTCTCTCCCTCTCCAACCTACTATCTCTTCCTCCCTCTCCAACCTACCATCTCTCTCCCTCTCCAACCTACTATCTCCCTCTCTCTCCAACCTACTATCTCTCTCTCTCTCTCTCTCTCTCTCTCTCTCTCTCTCTCTCTCTCTCTCTCTCTCTCTCTCTCTCTCTCTCTCTCTCTCTCCAACCTACTATCTCTCTCTCTCCCTCTCAAACGTACTATCTCTCTCTCTCTCCCTCTCCAACCTACTATCTCTTCCTCCCTCTCCAACCTACCACCTCTCTCTCTCTCCAACCTACTATCTCTCTCTCTCCCTCTCCAACCTACTATCTCTCTCTCTCTCTCTCCAACCTACTATCTCTCCCTCTCCAACCTACTATCTCTCTCTCTCTCTCCAACCTACTATCTCTCTCTCTCCAACCTACTATCTCTCTCCCTCCCTCTCCAACCTACTATCTCTCTCTCCCTCTCCAACATACTATCTCCCTATCTCCCTCTCCAACCTACTATCTCTCTCTCTCCAACCTACTATCTCTCTCTCCCTCTCCAACCTACTCTCTCTCTCCCTCCCTCTCCAACCTACTATCTCTCTCTCTCTCTCCAACCTACTATCTCTCTCTCTCCCTCTCCAACCTATGTGGTGTGGCGGCTGTGTCCAGCAGAACCTCTCAAAACACATAGCACAAGTTGTAAAGTTGGGTTCCTATGCAATTAACATACAACACATGGACACACACACACACCTACACGTACACGTACACGTACACCCGAGCTTCCCCTCTCCTTCCCCTCTCTCCTTCCCCCTCTCCTTCCCCTCTCTCCTTCCCTCTCTCCTTCCCTCTCTCCTTCCCTCTTTCCTTCCCTCTTTCCTTCCCTCTCTCCTTCCCTCTTTCCTTCCCTCTTTCCTTCCCTCTCTCCTTCCCTCTTTCCTTCCCTCTTTCCTTCCGTCTCTCCTTCCTTCTCTCTTTCACTCTTTCTTTCTCTCTCTGAGTGTTGATCGTCTTCTAGGCTCCGGTTACAGTTAAAAGGTTGACGGAGGGAGTGAGAGAAAGGAGAGAGGGAATGGAAGGAGCCTCAGAAAGAGGACAAGGAAACCGCCAAGCATCTTAAAACATCTTAACACCCGCCCCCAGAATCCAGCTGCACCAATGTGTCGTGGGAAAACCCCGTTCAACTGACGACTAACGTCAGTTTGCAGGCGCCCGGACCGTCACGAGGAGTCACTAAAGAACAATGAGCCAAGTAAAGCCCCTCCCACCTGCCTAACCCTCCCGTAACCCGGACGACACAGGGCCAATCGTGGTCTCCCGAGTGGCGCAGCGGTCTAAGGCACTGCATCTCAGTGCAAGAGGTGACACTACAGTCCCTGGTTC
>NW_026600803.1:17500-80000 GCF_029448725.1 Salvelinus fontinalis | reverse complement strand
CCCTACTAACCCATACTAACCCCTACTATCCCCTACTATCCCCTACTAACTCATACTATCCCCTACTAACCCATACTAACCCCTACTAACCCATACTAACCCCTACTATCCCCTACTAACCCCTACTATCACCTACTATCACCTACTAACCCCTACTATCCCCTACTAACCTCTACTAACCCCTACTAACCCCTACTAACCCCTACTATCATCTACTATCCCCTACTAACCCATACTATCCCCTAGTAACACCTACTATACTTTATGAACTCCTACTAAAACCTACTAACCCATACTATCCCCTACTATCCCCTACTAACCTCTACTATCCCCTCCTAACCCCTACTATCCCCTACTAACCTCTACTATCCCCTACTAATGTCTACTATCCCCTACTAACCCCTACTATCCCCTACTAACCCCTACTATCCCCTACTATCCCCTACCAACCCCTACTAACCCCTACTATCCCCTACTATCCCCTCCTAACCCCTACTATCCCCTACTAACCTCTACTATCCCCTACTAATGTCTACTATCCCCTACTAACCCCTACTATCCCCTACTAACCCCTACTATCCCCTACTAACCCCTACTATCCCCTACCAACCCCTACTAACCCCTACTATCCCCTACTATCCCCTAGTAACACCTACTATACTTTATGAACTCCTACTAACCCCTACTAACCCCTACTATCCCCTACTAACCCCTACTATCCCCTACTAACCCCTACTAACCCCTACTATCCCCTACTAACCCCTACTATCCCCTACCAACCCCTACTAACCCCTACTATCCCCTACTATCCCCTAGTAACACCTACTATACTTTATGAAATCCTACTAACCCCTACTATCCCCTACTATCCCCTACTGTCCCCTACTAACCTCTACTATCCCCTCCTAACCCCTACTATCCCCTACTAACCCCTACTATCCCCTACTAACCCCTACTATCCCCTACTAACTTCTACTATCCCCTACTAACCCCTACTAACCCCTACTATCCCCTGCTATCATCTACTATCCCCTACTAACCCATACTATCCCCTACTAACCCCTGATATCCCCTACTAACGTCTACTATCCCCTACTAACCCCTACTAAAAACCTACTATCCCCTACTAACGTCTACTATCCCCTACTAACCCCTACTATCCCCTACTATCCCCTACTAACTCCTACTATCCCCTCCTATCCCCTACTATCCCCTACTAACCCCTACTATCCCCTACTAACGTCTAATATCCCCTACTATCCCCTACTAACCCCTAATATCCCCTACTATCCCCTACTAACCCCTACTATTCCCTACTAACTCCTACTATCCCCTACTAACCCCTAATATCCCCTACTATCCCCTACTAACTCCTACTATCCCCTACTAACCCCTACTATCCCCTACTAACCCATACTATCCCCTACTATCCCCTACTATCCCCTACTAACGTCTACTATCCCCTACTAACCCCTACTAACCCCTACTATCCCCTACTAACCCCTTCTAACCCCTACTATCCCCTACTAACCCCTACTATCCCCCACTAACCCATACTATCCCCTACTATCCCCTACTAACGTCTACTATCCCCTACTAACCCCTACTAACCCATACTAAACCCTACTATCCCCTACTAACCCCTACTAACACCTACTATCCCCTACTAACGTCTAAGATCCCCTACTAACCCCTACTATCCCCTACTATCCCCTACTAACTCCTACTATCCCCTACTAACCCCTACTATCCCCTACTAACCCATACTATCCCCTACTATCCCCTACTATCCACTACTAATGTCTACTATCCGCTACTAACCCATACTAACCCCTACTATCCCCTACTATCCCCTACTATCCCCTACTAACGTCTACTGTCCCCTACTAACCCATACTAACCCCTACTATCCCCTACTATCCCCTACTAACCCATACTATCCCCTACTATCCCCTACTAACCCCTACTAACCCCTACTATCCCCTACTAACCCCTACTATCCCCTACTATCCCCTACAAACGTCTACTATCCACTACTATCCCCTACTAACCCATACTATCCCCTACTATCCCCTACTAACGTCTACTATCCCCTACTAACCCCTACTAACCCCTACTAACCCCTACTAACGTCTACTATCCCCTACTAACCCATACTATCCCCTACTATCCCCTACTAACCCCTACTATCCCGTACTATCCCCTCCTAACCCCTACTATCACCTGCTAACCCCTACTAACCCCTACCATCCCCTACTAACCCCTATTATCCAAAACTAACCCCTACTAACCCCTACTAACCCCTACTAACCTCTACTATCCCCAACTAACCTCTTCTAACCTCTACTAACCTCTACTATCCCCTACTATCCCCTACTATCCCCTACTAACCCCTACTATCCCCTACTAACCCCTACTAACCTCTACTATCCCCTACTATCCCCTACTAACGTCTACTATCTCCTACTAACCCCTACTATCCCCTACTAACCTCTACTATCCCCTACTAACCTCTACTATCCCCTACTAACGTCTACTATCTCCTACTAACCCCTACTATCCCCTACTAACCTCTACTATCCCCTACTATCCCCTACTAACGTCTACTATCCCCTACTATCCCCTACTATCCCCTACTAACCTCTACTATCCCCTACTAACCTCTACTATCCCCTACTATCCCCTACTAACGTCTACTATCTCCTACTAACCCATACTATCCCCTACTATCCCCTACTAACCTCTACTAACCTCTACTATCCCCTACTAACCTCTACTATCCCCTACTATCCCCTACTAACGTCTACTATCCCCTACTATCACCTACTATCCCCTACTATCCCCTACTATCCCCTACTAACCCCTACTAACACCTACTATCCCCTACTAACGTCTACTATCCCCTACTAACCCCTATTATCCCCTACTATCCCCTACTAACTCCTACTATCCCCTACTAACCCCTACTATCCCCTACTAACCCATACTATCCCTTACTATCCCCTACTATCCACTACTAACGTCTACTATCCCCTACTAACCCCTACTATCCCCTACTAACCCCTACTAACCCCTACTATCCCCTACTAACCCCTACCATCCCCTACTATCCCCGACTATCCCCTACTAACCCCTACTAACCCCTACTAACCCATACTATCCCCTACTATCCCCTACTAACGTCTACTATCCCCTACTAACCCATACTAACCCCTACTATCCCCTACTATCCCCTACTAACCCCTACTAACCTCTACTATACCCTACTAACCCATACTATCCCCTACTATCCCCTACTAACGTCTACTATCCCCTACTAACCCATACTAACCCCTACTATCCCCTACTATCCCCTACTAACCCCTACTATCCCCTACTATCCCCTACTATCCCCTACTAACCTCTACTATCCCCTACTATCCCCTACTAACCCCTACTATCCCCTACTATCCCCTACTAACGTCTACTATCCCCTACTAACCCCAACTAACCCCTACTATCCCCTACTATCCCCTACTAACCCCTACTATCCCCTACTATCCCCTACTAACCCCTACTATCCCCTACTAACCCCTACTAACCTCTACTATCCCCTACTATTCCCTACTAACCCCTCCTATCCCCTACTAACCCCTACTATCCCCTACTAACGTCTACTAACCCCTACTATCCCCTACTAACGTCTACTAACCCCTACTATCCCCTACTAACGTCTACTAACCCCTACTATCCCCTACTAACGTCTACTAACCCCTAATATCCCCTGCTATCCTCTATTATCCCCTACTAACCCCTACTATCCCCTACTAACGTCTGCTATCCCCTCCTAACCCCTCCTATCCCCTACTAACGTCTACTAACCCCTACTAACCCCTACTAACCCCTACTATCCCCTACTATCCCCTACTAACGTCTACTATCCCCTTCTATCCCCTCCTATCCCCTACTAACCCCTACTATCCCCTCCTATCCCCTCCTATCCCCTACTAACCCCTACTATCCCCTACTAACGTCTACTAACCCCTACTAACCCCTATTATCCCCTACTATCCCCTACTAACCCCTACTATCCCCTACTAAAGTCTACTATCCCCTACTATCCCCTACTATCCCCTACTAACCCCTACTATCCTCTACTAACCCCTACTAACGTCTACTATCCCCTACTATCCCCTACTATCCCCTACTAACCCCTACTATCCCCTACTAACGTCTACTATCCCCTACTATCCCCTACTATCCTCTACCAACCCCTACTATCCCCTACTATCCCCTACTAACGTCTACTATCCCCTACTAACCCCTACTAACTCCTACTATCCCCTCCTAATCCCTATTATCACCTACTAACCCCTACTAGCCCCTACTAACCACTACTAACCCCTGCTAACCCCTATTATCCCCTACTAACCACTACTATCCCCTACTATCCCCTATTAACCCCTACTAACCCCTACTATCCTCTACTATCCACTACTAACCTCTACTATCCCCTCCTAACCCCTCCTATCCCCTACTAACCCCTACAATCCCCTACTAACCTCTATTATCCCCTACTAACCCCTACTAACCCCTACTATCCCCTACTAACCTCTACTAACCTCTACTATCCCCTACCAACCCCTACTAACCCCTATTATCCCCCATTATCCCCTACTATCCCTCTACTATCCCATACTAACCCCTACTAACCCCTATTATCCCCTATTATCCCCTACTAACCCCTACTAACCCCTACTATCCTCTACTATCCTCTACTAACCCCAATTATCCCCTACTAACCCCTACTAACCCCCACTATCCTCTACTAACCCCTACTAACCCCTCCTAACCCCTACTATCCTCTACTAACCCCTATTATCCCCTCCTATCCCCTCCTATCCCCTACTAACCCCTACTATCCCCTACTAACCCCTACTATCCCCTACTATCCTCTACTAACCCCTATTATCCCCTACTAACCCCTACTATCCTCTACTAACCCCTACTGACCCATCCTAACCCCTACTATCCTCTACTAACCCCTACTAACCCCTACTAACCCCTATTATCCCCTCCTATCCCCTCCTATCCCCTACTAACCCCTCCTATCCCCTACTAACCCCAACTATCCCCTACTAACCCATACTAACCCCTCCTATCCCCTACTATCCCCTACTAACCGCTACTATCCCCTACTATCCCCTACTAACCCCTACTAACCTCTACTATCCCCTCCTAACCCCCCCTATCCCCTCCTAACCCCTCCTAATCCCTACTATCCCCTACTAACCCCTATTATCCCCTATTATCATCTACTAACCCCTACTATCCCCTACTATCCCCTCCTAACCCCTATTATCCCCTGTTATCATCTACTAACCCCTACTATCCCCTACTATCCCCTCCTAACCCCCCTATCCCCTCCTATCCCCTACTAACCCCTCCTAACCCCTACTATCCCCTACCAACCCCCCCTAACCCCTACTATCCCCTACTAACCCCTACTATCCCCTACTATCCCCTACTAACCCCTACTAACCTCTACTATCCCCTCCTAACCCCTACTAACTCCTACTATCCCCTACTATCCCCTACTAACCCCTATTATCCCCTATTATCATCTACTAACCCCTACTATCCCCTACTATCCCCTCCTAACCCCCCCATCCCCCCCTATCCCCCCTATCCCCTCCTATCCCCTACTAACCCCTCCTAACCCCTACTATCCCCTACTAACCTCTATTATCCCCTACTAACCCCTACTAACCCCTTTTATCCCCTACTAACCCCTATTACCCCCTACTAACCCCTATTATCCCCTATTATCCCCTATTATCCCCTTCTATCCCCTACTATCCCCTACTAACCCCTACTAACCCCTATTATGCCCTCCTAACCCCTACTATCCCCTACTATCCCCTCGTAACCCCTACTAACTCCTAATATCCCCTACTAACCTCTACTATCGCCTACTAACCCCTACTTACCACTATTATCCCCTACTAACCTCTACTATCCCCTACTATCCCCTATTATCCCCTACTAACCCCTACTATCCCCTACTATCCCCTACTAACCCCTACTAACCC
The DNA here is from genome assembly GCF_029448725.1 of Salvelinus fontinalis. NCBI lineage: Eukaryota > Metazoa > Chordata > Actinopteri > Salmoniformes > Salmonidae > Salvelinus > Salvelinus fontinalis. The sequence continues at coordinate 73,929 of NW_026600803.1, read as the reverse complement.
CTACTATCCCCACCTAACCCCTATTATCCCCTAGTAACCCCTATTACCCCCTACTAACCCCTATTACCCCCTACTAACCCCTATTATCCCCTATTATCCCCTAATATCCCCTACTAACCCCTACTATCCCCTACTATCCCCTCGTAACCCCTACTAACTCCTAATATCCCCTACTAACCCCTACTATCCCCTATTATCCCCTACTAACTCCTATTATCCCCTACTAACCTCTACTATCCCCTACTAACCCCTACTTACCACTATTATCCCCTACTAACCTCAACTTCCCCTACTATCCCCTACAATCCCCTATTATCCCCTACTAACCCCTACTATCCCCTATTATCCCCTACTACCCCCTATTATCCCCTACTAATCCCTACTAACCCCTACTATCCCCTACTAACCCCTTTACCCCCTCCTAACCCTTACTATCCCCTACTATCCCCTCGTAACCCCTACTAACTCCTACTATCCCCTACTAACCCCTACTATCCCCTACTAACCTCTACTATCCCCTACTATCCCCTATTATCCCCTACTAACCCCTACTATCCCCTACTATCCCCTCCTAACCCCTACTATCCCCTGCTAACCCCTACTATCCCCTACTAACCCCTATTATCCCCTACTAACCTCTACTATCCCCTATTATCCCCTACTATCCACTACTATCCCCTCCTATCCCCTACTAACCCCTACTATCCCCTACTAACGTCTACTATCCCCTATTATACCCTACTAACTCCTACTAACCCCTACTATCCCCAACTATCCCCTACTAACCTCTACTATCCCCCACTATCCCCTACTAACCCCTATTAACCCCTACTAACCCCTACTAACCTCTACTATCCCCAACTATCCCCTACTAACCTCTACTATCCCCCACTATCCCCTACTAACCCCTACTATCACCTGCTAACCCATACTAACCCCTATTATCCCCTACTATCCCCTATTATCCCCTCCTATCCCCTACTAACCCCTACTATCCCCTACTAACGTCTACTATCCCCTATTATACCCTAATAACCCCTACTAACCTCTACTATCCCCTACTATCCCCTACTATCACCTGCCAACCCATACTAACCCCTATTATCCCCTACTAACCCCTACTAACCCCTACTAACCCCTACTATCCCCTACTATCCCCTACTATCCCCTACTAACCTCTACTAACCTCTACTATCCCCTACTAACCTCTACTATCCCCTACTATCACCTGCTAACCCATACTAACCCCTATTATCCCCTACTATCCCCTACTAACTCCTACTATCCCCTACTAACCCCTACTATCCCCTACTAACCACTACTATCCCCTACTAACTCCTACTATCCCCTACTAACCCCTACTATCCCCTACTAACCCCTACTAACAACTACTATCCCCTACTAACCCCTACTATCCCCTACTAACAACTACTATCCCCTACTAACTCCTACTATCCCCTACTAACCCCTACTATCCCCTACTATCCCCTACTAACTCCTACTAACTCCTACTAACCCCTACTATCCCCTACTAACCCCTACTAACCTCTACTATCCCCAACTATCCCCTACTAACCTCTACTATCCCCCACTATCCCCTACTAACCCCTACTATCACCTGCTAACCCATACTAACCCCTATTATCCCATACTAACCCCTACTAACCCCTACTAACCCCTACTAACCTCTACTATCCCCAACTAACCTCTACTATCCTCTACTAACCTCTACTATCCCCTACTATCCCCTACTATCCCCTACTAACCTCTACTAACCTCTACTATCCCCTACTAACCTCTACTATCCCCTACTATCACCTGCTAACCCATACTAACCCCTATTATCCCCTACTATCCCCTACTAACTCCTACTATCCCCTACTAACCCCTACTATCCCCTACTATCCCCTACTAACCCCTACTATCCCCTAATAACTCCTACTATCCCCTACTAACCCCTACTATCCCCTACTAACCCCTACTAACAACTACTATCCCCTACTAACCCCTACTATCCCCTACTAACAACTACTATCCCCTACTAACTCCTACTATCCCCTACTAAACCCTACTATCCCCTACTATCCCCTACTAACCCCTACTAACTCCTACTAACCCCTACTATCCCCTACTAACCCCTACTAACCCCTACTATCCCCTACTAACAACTACTATACTATGTGAGCTCCTACTATCCCCTCCTAACCCCTACTATCCCCTACTAACCCCTACTATCCCCTACTATCCCCTACTAACCCCTACTATCTCCTACTAACCCCTACTATCCCCTACTAACCCCTACTATCCCATATTATCCCCTATTATCCCCTACTATCCCCTACTAACCTCTACTATCCGCTCCTAACCCCTACTATCCCCTACTATCCCCTACTGTCCCCTACTAACCTCTACTAACCCCTACTATCCCCTACTAACCTCTACTATCCCCTACTAACCCCTCCTAACCCCTACTATCCCCTCCTAACCCCTACTATCCCCTACTATCCCCTACTAACCCCTACTATCCCCTACTAACTCCTACTATCCCCTACTATCCCCTACTAACCCTTACTATCCCCTACTAACCCCTACTAACCCCTACCATCCCCTACTAACCCCTACTATCCCCTACTAACCCCTACTATCCCCTACTAAGCCCTACTAACCTCTACTATCCGCTCCTTACCCCTACTATCCCCTACTAACCCCTCCTAACCCCTACTATCCCCTCCTATCCCCAACTAACCCCTACTAACCCCTACTAACCTCTACTATCCCCTACTATCCCCTACTATCCCCTACTAACCTCTACTATCCCCTACTAACCCCTACTATCCCCTACTAACCTCTACTAACCTCTACTAACCCTTACTATCCCCTACTAACCCCTACTATCCCCTCCTAACCCCTAATAACCCCTACTATCCCCTACTATCCCCTACTAACCTCTACTAACCCCTACTATCCCCTACTAACCTCTACTAACCCCTACTATCCGCTCCTAACCCCTACTATCCCCTACTAACCCCTCCTAACCCCTACTATCCCCTCCTATCCCCAACTAACCCCTACTAACCCCTACTAACCTCTACTATCCCCTACTATCCCCTACTATCCCCTACTAACGTCTACTATCCCCTACTAACCTCTACTAACCCCTACTATCCCCTACTATCCCCTTTTATCCCCTATTATCCACTACTATCCCCTACTAACCCCTACTATCCCCTACTAACTCATACTATCCCCTACTAACTCCTACTATCCCCACTATCCCCTACCATTCTCTATGAACCCCTACTACCCCTACTAACCTCTACTATCCCCTACTAACCTCTACTATCCCCTACTAACCTCTACTATCCCCTACTAACCCCTACTATCCCCTACTAACTCCTACTCTCCCCTACTAACCTCTACTATCCCCTACTAACCCCTACTATCCCATACTAACCCCTACTATCCCCTACTAACTCCTACTATCCCCTATTAACCTCTACTATCCCCTACTAACCCCTACTAACTCCTACTATCCCCTACTAACCCTTACTATCTCCTACTAAATCTTACTATCCCCTACTAACCCCTACTATCCCCTACTAACCCCTACTATCCCCTACTAACCCCTACTATCCCCTACTGTCACGCCCTGACCATAGTTTGCTTTGTATGTTTCTATGTTATGTTTGGTCAGGGTGTGATCTGAGTGGGCATTCTATGTTGTTTGTCTAGTTTGTCTATTTCTATGTGTTTGGCCTGATATGGTTCTCAATCAGAGGCAGGTGTTTGTCGTTGTCTCTGATTGGGGGCCATATTTAGGTAGCCTGTTTTGTATTGTGTGTTGTGGGTGATTGTTCCTGTTTCTGTGTTTGTTCACCATACGGGACTGTTTCGTGTTCGTTAGTTTATTCGTTATTTTGGTTTGTTTGTTTCAAGTATTCTAAATAAATATGAATACTCACCACGCTGCGTATTGGTACGATATCGCCTACTCCTCCTCAGACGAGGACGAAGAATTACGTTACAGAATCACCCACCACCAAAGGACCAAGCAGCGTGGTAACGGGCAAGAGCAGCGATCGCAGGACTCCTGGACCTGGGAGGAGATTCTGGACGGCAAAGGACCCTGGGCACAGGCTGGAGAGTATCGCCGCCCCAAGGCTGAGCTGGAGGCAGCAAAACCCGAGAGGCGGTGGTATGAGGAAGCAGCAAGAAAGCGCGGATGGAAGCCAGAGAGGCAGCCCCAAAAATGTCTTGGGGGGGGAGGACACGGGGTGTGAGGCTAAGTCAGGTAAGAGACCTGAGCCAACTCCCTGTGCTTACCGTGGAGAGAGAGGTTCCTGGCAGGCACCGTGTTATGCGGAGATTCGCATGGTGCCTCCAGTACGTGTGCATAGCCCGGTGCGGTACATAGCAGCGCCTCGTATCGGCCGGGCTAGAGTGGGCATTGAGCCAGGTGCCATGAAGCCGGCTCTACGCATCTGGTCTCCAGTGCGTCTCCTCGGGCCGGCGTACATGGCACCAGCCCTACGCATGGTGTCTCCAGTACGTGTGCATAGCCCAGTGCGGCCTATTCCACCTCGCTGCACTGGCATGGCTATGGTGAGAATTCAGCCAGTTAGGGTTGGGCAGGCTCGGTGCTCGAGACCTGTAGTGCGCCTCCACGGTCCGGTCTATCCGGTGCCTCCTCCACGCACCAGCCCTCCTGTGGCAGACCGACCAGCCAGACCGACAAGCCAGACCGACTAGCCAGACCGACGAGCCAGACCGACTAGCCAGACCGACGAGCCAGCCCGACCAGCCAGACCGACCAGCCAGACCGAGCTGCCTGCACACCCGACCCCCACCAATCTGTTCAATAACTTCACTCTCTCCCAAAACAATTTCCTTCCCAGTTCCCACATTTAATTGTTTTAAGTTCCCAAGGGAAAGGCTTGGAGACAAAAAAACAAAACCCCAAAAACACATACACTTCCAATAAACACAGAAACAGCAAATCGTCCATATAAAATCATTAAAACATTTATAGACTTTTAATCAAGTAGGATTTTACTTCCACTTTTCCTTGAGTCATTTTCTCTGAAGGTATCTTTACCGTTACTCAAGTATGACAAGTGGGAAGTTTTCCCACCACTGGTATTAAATCAAAGCTATTGATAGTCAATGTGCCAGTGTAATCCAGTATTCGATGTAGTCTAAATTCTATCTGGAGTTTATATTTTGGCACATATTAGTTAAGTATCATGGTTATGTGTAAAGCTACAGTCTATAGCGAGAGAAAAAAAACAACCTTGCTATTAATGGCACTGTCACGTTCGTTGATGGAACGATCGGACCAAGGTGCAGCGTGGGTGTCACGTTCGTTGATGGAACGATCGGACCAAGGTGCAGCGTGGGTGTCACGTTCGTTGATGGAACGATCGGACCAAGGTGCAGCGTGGGTGTCACGTTCGTTGATGGAACGATCGGACCAAGGTGCAGCGTGGGTGTCACGTTCGTTGATGGAACGATCGGACCAAGGTGCAGCGTGGGTGTCACGTTCGTTGATGGAACGATCGGACCAAGGTGCAGCGTGGGTGTCACGTTCGTTGATGGAACGATCGGACCAAGGTGCAGCGTGGGTGTCACGTTCGTTGATGGAACGATCGGACCAAGGTGCAGCGTGGGTGTCACGTTCGTTGATGGAACGATCGGACCAAGGTGCAGCGTGAGTGTCACGTTCGTTGATGGAACGATCGGACCATGGTGCAGCGTGGGTGTCACGTTCGTCGATGGAACGATCGGACCAAGGTGCAGCGTGGGTGTCACGTTCGTCGATGGAACGATCGGACCAAGGTGCAGCGTGGGTGTCACGTTCGTCGATGGAACGATCGGACCAAGGTGCAGCGTGGGTGTCACGTTCGTCGATGGAACGATCGGACCAAGGTGCAGCGTGGGTGTCACGTTCGTCGATGGAACGATCGGACCAAGGTGCAGCGTGGGTGTCACGTTCGTCGATGGAACGATCGGACCAAGGTGCAGCGTGGGTGTCACGTTCGTTGAATGAACGATCGGACCAAGGTGCAGCGTGGGTGTCACGTTCGTTGATGGAACGATCGGACCAAGGTGCAGCGTGGGTGTCACGTTCGTTGATGGAACGATCGGACCAAGGTGCAGCGTGGGTGTCACGTTCGTTGATGGAACGATCGGACCAAGGTGCAGCGTGGGTGTCACGTTCGTTGATGGAACGATCGGACCAAGGTGCAGCGTGGGTGTCACGTTCATTGATGGAACGATCGGACCAAGGTGCAGCGTGGGTGTCACGTTCGTTGATGGAACGATCGGACCAAGGTGCAGCGTGGGTGTCACGTTCGTTGATGGAACGATCGGACCAAGGTGCAGCGTGGGTGTCACGTTCATTGATGGAACGATCGGACCAAGGTGCAGCGTGGGTGTCACGTTCGGTGATGGAACGATCGGACCAAGGTGCAGCGTGGGTGTCACGTTCATTGATGGAACAATCGGACCAAGGTGCAGCGTGGGTGTCACGTTCGTTGATGGAACGATCGGACCAAGGTGCAGCGTGGGTGTCACGTTCATTGATGGAACGATCGGACCAAGGTGCAGCGTGGGTGTCACGTTCGTTGATGGAACGATCGGACCAAGATGCAGCGTGAGAGGCGCCTATCCTACATGTATTAAATGAACACCAAAAAAATATAAGAAAAATAAACGACACGTAAAGTTTTGTAGCGCTAAACACAGCAGCTATACAAAAACAAGATCCCACAAACTACAGGTGGAAAAAAGGCTGCCTAAGTACGATCCCCCCAATCAGAGACAACGATAGACAGCTGCCTCTGATTGGGAACCATACCAGGCAAACATAGAAAAGAAAAACTAGAATGCCCACCCTAATCACACCCCGACCTAACCAAATAGAGAAATAAAAAGTCTCTCTAAGGTCAGAGCGTGACAGGTATTATTTTTGTTAGCTGATATTAATGCTTGGTCACTCTGTTTCTTCAGATAACAGTCTCCAGTATCAACATTTCCAAGCAAACAAAAAACAGGGAGAATCTGTAGACATGCTGAGATAAAAGAACACACACTCTTTGCTAGAATTCAGCCAGCCTTCACAAGATCATACGGAAATATGTCCCCTTTTGTGTTTTACACCTCCAACAGAGGACTTACTTTTCTGAATGCGTGTAATTCAGTTTCACTGACATATAGTACGTTCTAGTACTTTCTATGGATGGTCTTAAACTGCAGTAATCTATGTCTGAGCGGAGAAGAACATGACTGGACATTCAAACACATCTGTATCTACTCATCATCATCAATATCTTCTGTCAGATCTTCCTCCCATTTTTGTTTTTACATGTTTTGTGTCATCGGCAAAAGCCTCTATCAACCCTTGATAAAGTTTGGAAATCAACTTTGGAGGTTTTGTTAGACTGCCTTAAAATAGCATCTGGCTTGATTGCTGCGATATAATATACAATATGTAACATACTGTAATATACATTATGTATATATTATATTATATATGTATACATTAAATATGCATTTGGAAAGTATTCAGACCCTTTGACTTTTTCCAAATGTTTTTACGTTACAGTCTTATTCTAAAATGTATTAAATAAATATTTTTCTCATCAATCGACACACAATACCCCGTAATGACAAAGTGAAAGCAGATTTTTAGAAATGTTTGCACATTTGTTACAAATAAAAAACAGAAATACCTTATTTACGTAAGAATTCAGTATTCTCTTTGCTATGAGACTCGAAATTGAGCTCAGGTGCATCCTGTTTCCATTGATCATCCTTGAGATGTTTCTACAACTTGATTGGAGTCCACCTGTGGTAAATTAAATTGATTTGACAAGGCTCACCCCTGTCTATATAAGGTCGAAGAAAAAAAAACAATAAATTATGTCGAAGGAATTGTCTGTAGAGCTCAGAGACACGATTGTGTCGAGGCACAGATCTGGGGAAGGGTACCAAAACATTTCTGCAGCATTGAAGGTCCCCAAGAACACAGTGGCCTCCAACATTCTTAATGGAAGAAGTTTGGAACCCCCAAGACTCTTCCTAGAGCTGGCCGCCTGGCCAAACTGAGCAATCAGTGGAAAAGGACCTTGGTCAGGGAGGTGACCAAAAACCTGATGGTTACTCTGACAGAGCTCCAGAGTTATTTTGTGGAGATGGGAGAACCTTCCAGAAGGACAACCATCTCTGCAGCACTCCACCAATCAGGCCTTTATGGTAGAGTGGCCAGACGGAAGCCACTGCTCAGTAAAAGGCACATGACAGCCAGCTTGGAGTTTGCCAAAGGCACCTAAAGGACTCTCAGATCATGAGAAACAAGACTGAGAGAAAGATGAACGTAGCCAAAGTACAGATAGCTCCTTGATGAAAACCTGATCCAGAGCGCTCAGGACCTCAGACTGGGGCAAAGGTTCACCTTCCAACAGGGCAACGACCCTAAGCACACAGCCAAGTCAATGCAGGGGTGACTTCGGGACAAGTCTCTGAATATCCTTAAGTGGCCCAGCCAGAGCCCGGACTTGAACCCGATCGAACATCTCTGTGCAGCAACACTCCCCATCCAACCTGAGAGAGCTTAAGAGGATCTGCAGAGAAGAATGGGAGAAACTCCCCAAATACAGGTGTGTCAAGGTTGTAGCGTCATACCCAAGAAGACTCGAGGCAGTAATCCAAAGCCAAAGGTGCATCAACTAAGTACTGGGTCTGAATACTTACAGTGGGGCAAAAATGTATTTAGTCAGCCACCAATTGTGCAAGTTCTCCCACTTAAAAAAATGAGAGAGGCCTGTAATTTTCATCATAGGTACACTTCAACTATGACAGACAAAATGAGAAAAAAAATTAAGAAAATCATATTGTAGGATTTTTAATGAATTTATTTGCAAATTATGGTGGAAAATAAGTATTTGGTGAATAACAAAAGTTTATCTCAATACTTTGTTAAATACCCTTTGTTGGCAATGACAGAGGTCAAATGTTTTCTGTAAGTCTTCACAAGGTTTTCACACACTGTTGCTGGTATTTTGGCCCATTCCTCCATGCAGATCTCCTCTAGAGCAGTGATGTTTTGGGGCTGTTGCTGGGCAACACAGACTTTCAACTCCCTCCAAAGATTTTCTATGGGGTTGAGATCTGGAGACTGGCTAGGCCACTCCAGGACCTTGAAATGCTTCTTACGAAGCAACTCCTTCGTTGCCCGGGCGATGTGTTTGGGATCATTGTCATGCTGAAAGACCCAGCCACGTTTCATCTTCAATGCCCTTCTCACGATACATGGCCCCATTCATTCTTTCCTTTACACGGATCAGTCGTCCTGGTCCCTTTGCAGAAAAACAGCCCCAAAACATGATGTTTCCACCCCCATGCTTCACAGTAGGTATGGTGTTCTTTGGATGCAACTCAGCAGTCTTTGTCCTCAAAACACGACGAGTTGAGTTTTTACCAAAAAGTTATATTTTGGTTTCATCTGACCATATGACATTCTCCCAATCTTCTTCTGGATCATCCAAATGCTCTCTAGCAAACTTCAGACGGGCCTGGACATGTACTGGCTTAATTAAGATGCTGCCAAGATTAAGTTTCTAATGCTTAGTGGATGAATGAATGTGTAATATAATATTGATGCCTGGATTCTATTCTGGATTCTGGCTTAAGCAGGTGGACACGTCTGGCACTGCAATATAGAATTATATTAGCTTACCACAATAGCCAAACACACAACCGCATTTTTTCACCGCAAAGGTATCTTTCGCAAAAACCAGCAATAAATATAAAATTAATCACTAACCTTTGGACAACTTCATCAGATGACAGTCTTATAACATCAAGTTATACAATACATTTATGTTTTGTTCGAAAATGTGCAAATCGTGCAAATCGTGGTTATACATTGTGAATACGTAGCAACATTTTCCCAGAATGTCCGGAGATATTTTGGACACTCACCTAATCTGACCAAAGAACTCATCATAAACTTTACATAAAAATACTTGTTGTATGGCAAATGAAAGATACACTGGTTCTTAACTTCTTCTGGCTGCAAGCCCGAGGCCGCCCACAATATGACAACAGCCAGCTCAAGTGCAGGGCGCGAAATTCAAAATATATATTTTCTAAATATTTAACTTTCACACATTAACAAGTCCAATACAACAAATGAAAGGTACACATCTTGTGAATCCAGCCAACATGTCCGATTTTTTAAATGTTTTACAGCGACAACAGCACGTATATTTATGTTAGCTCACCACCAAATACAAAAAAGGACAGACATTTTTCACAGCACAGGTAGCATGCACAAAGCCAACCTAACTAACCAAGAACCAACCAAACTAACCAACAAACAACTTCATCAGATGACAGTCTTATAACAAGTTATTCAATAAATCTATGTTTTGTTCGAAAAATGTGCATATTTCAGGTATAAATCATAGTTTTACATTGCAGCTACAATCAGAAATTGCACCGAAAGCAGCCAGAATAATTACAGACACCAACGTCAAATACCTAATTACTCATCATAAAACATTTCTGAAAAATACATAGTGTACAGCAAATGAAAGACAGGCATCTTGTGAATCCAGCCAATATTTCCGATTTATTAAGTGTTTTACAGCGAAAACACAATATAGCGTTATATTAGCTTACCACAATAGCCAGAAACACAAGCCATTTCCCAGCAGTAAAAGTTAGCGATCGTAACAAACCAGTAAAAGATATATAATTTGACTAACCTTGATATTCTTCATCAGATGACAGTCCTATAACATCAGGTTATACATACACTTATGTTTTGTTCGAAAATGTGCATATTTAGAGCTGAAATCAGTGGTTATATATTGTGCTAACGTAGCATCTTTTTCCCACAACGTCCGGATATTTTTCTGACACTTTTTCTGACACACATATTCTGACCAAATAGCTATTCATAAACATAACTAAAAAATACATGTTGTATAGGAAATGATATATCCATTAGTTCTTAACCTGTTTGGGCTGCAAGGGGCAGTATTGAGTAGACAGATAAAAGGTGCCCATTTCAAACGGCCTCGTACTCAAATCTTGCTCGTACAATATGCATATTATTATTACTATTGGATAGAAAACAGTATCTAGTTACTAAAACTGTTTGAATTATTTCTCTGACTGAAAAATAACTCATTCTGCAGCACATTTCCTGACCAGGCAGTGGAAAGTCTGAAATCGATGCTCTGTTCTTCTTCCTGCCTATAAATGGACATGAGACCTATTAGTATACATGCACGTCATACACCTTCCCCTGGGTGTCAAGAGGCTGTGAGAGAAGAAATTAGGTGATTATCTTGGTCTGAGATGGAACACAGCGCGAGGTGGACAGTGGGATTGCCTTTTGTTTAGCTGCCGTTATAGGCGACTATTATCTCCGGCTTTGATTTTATTTGATACATGTCACCATATCATCGTAAAGTATGTTTTTTCAATATAGTTTCATCGGATTATTGAAATTTTTTCGGGCGTTTTGCCATGTTCCGTTCTCTTCCGTTTGTTGACATGGAGAGCTTTGTGCCACTAGGCTAGCGCGCTTGCTAAATGAAGAGGAAAAGTTGCCGTTCTAAATCCAAACAACGACTGTTCTGGACAAAGGACACATTGTCCAACATTCTGATGGAAGATCAGCAAAAGTAAGAAACATTTTATGATGCCTAGATGACATCTGGTGGAAGGCGTATGAAGTGCATGCATATCGATAAATAAAAGCCAGTTGAATAGGCAGGCCCTGAAACAGATCCTCGTTTTCAGATTTTTCACTTCCTGTATGGAATGTTGCTGCCAAATGAGTTCTGTTTCACTCACGGATATAATTCAAACAGTTTTAGAAACTTGAGTGTTTTATATCCAATAGTAATAATAATATGCATATTGTATGATCTAGAATAGAGTACGAGGCCGTTTAAATTGGGCACGATTTTTTCCAAAGTGAAAATAGCGTCCCCCTATTGACAAGAATTAATACAGGTAATGAGTGGAGGACAGAGGAGCCTCTTAAAGAAGAAGTTACATGTCTGTGAGAGCCAGAAATCTTGCTTGTTTGTAGGTGACCAAATACTTATTTTCCACAATAATTTGCAAATAAATTCATTAAAAATCCTACAATGTGATTTTCTGGATTTTTCCCCCTCATTTTGTCTGTCATAGTTGAAGTGTACCTATGATGAAAATTACAGGCCTCTCTCATCTTTTTAATTGGGAGAACTTTTTCACAATTGGTGGCTGACTAAATAGTTTTTTGCCCCACTGTATGTGAATGTGATATTTCAGTTTTTTATTTATTATAAATAAAAAAAATCTAAAAAGCAGTTTTTTGCTTTGTCATTATGGGGTATTGTGTGTAGATTGATGAGGCAGCAAACAATCTAATCCATTTTAGAATAAGGCTGTAACGTAACAAAATGTGGGAAAAAAATGAAGTGGTCTGAATTCTTTCCAAAGGCATTGTAGATCTGCAAAAATTCACCTCAGCTCCATCACAGACTGGTCTTCCCTGGCTGCCTGACCTCTGACCTCTGTCACTATCTGATCCCCCTAAGACAAGGAATGATATAGAATTTACCTTTGTTTATGCATTATATTATCCAGAAATAGAATCAGTGGTTCAATCATTTAAAAGTGCCGTTATTTCCAGATCCCAGACTGTTTAAAGCTTCAACTGCTGTAGGCAACTCGTGTATCAATTCACTGATATTGTTAATTAATATACTGCTGCAAAATTCAGTTGGGCTCTGTAGACTGGTCTTCCCTGGCTGTCTGACCCTGCTGGGATCCCCCTGTCACCATCTGACCCTGCTGGGATCCCCCTGTCACCATCTGACCCTGCTGGGACCCCCCTGTCACCATCTGACCCTGCTGGGACCCCCAGTCACCATCTGACCCTGCTGGGACCCCCAGTCACCATCTGACCCTGCTGGGACCCCCAGTCACCATCTGACCCTTCTGGGACCCCCAGTCACCATCTGACCCTGCTGGGACCCCCCAGTCACCATCTGACCCTGCTGGGACCCCCAGTCACCATCTGACCCTGCTGGGACCCCCAGTCACCATCTGACCCTGCTGGGACCCCCAGTCACCATCTGACCCTGCTGGGACCCCCCTGTCACCATCTGACCCTGCTGGGATCCCCCTGTCACCATCTGACCCTGCTGGGACCCCCAGTCACCATCTGACCCTGCTGGGACCCCCAGTCACCATCTGACCCTGCTGGGACCCCCAGTCACCATCTGACCCTGCTGGGACCCCCAGTCACCATCTGACCCTGCTGGGACCCCCAGTCACCATCTGACCCTGCTGGGACCCCCCAGTCACCATCTGACCCTGCTGGGACCCCCAGTCACCATCTGACCCTGCTGGGACCCCCAGTCACCATCTGACCCTGCTGGGACCCCCAGTCACCATCTGACCCTGCTGGGACCCCCCTGTCACCATCTGACCCTGCTGGGATCCCCCTGTCACCATCTGACCCTGCTGGGACCCCCAGTCACCATCTGACCCTGCTGGGACCCCCAGTCACCATCTGACCCTGCTGGGACCCCCAGTCACCATCTGACCCTGCTGGGACCCCCAGTCACCATCTGACCCTGCTGGGACCCCCAGTCACCATCTGACCCTGCTGGGACCCCCAGTCACCATCTGACCCTGCTGGGACCCCCCAGTCACCATCTGACCCTGCTGGGACCCCCAGTCACCATCTGACCCTGCTGGGACCCCCCTGTCACCATCTGACCCTGCTGGGACCCCCAGTCACCATCTGACCCTGCTAAGACATGATGAGCATAGTGTTGTGTAGTGACTGTCCACTAGAAGTCTGCATTCCCGCGGGATACCTGATGCCCCACAGAGATCCTTGCAGCGCAGTCTGCATTGGTCTGCATTTTTCATTGCTAGATGACATTGGAATTAAAAGATTTTTTGTTGTCCCATAGATTATTTTGAAATGGTCCTCTTTTTTTTTTTGTATGCGTTACCTATTGTAATAAAATAATATTATTATTTTTCCCATTATTCACACAGTCATAGTTTGCTTCTTCATCTTCGTCATCATCTTCATCTTCACCTTCACCTTCATCTCCATCTTCATCTTCAACATCATCATCTTCATCTTCATCTTCACCGTCATCATCTTCATCTTCATCTTCACCTTCATCTTCATCTCCATCTTCACCTCTCTTAGTTGGTCGTGAGAGATCAATTGCGCCTAATACGTGTGTGGTCTCATTGAAATAGATTAGGCGACCTACATGGGCGGAGAATCACGTGGCAGTTAATTTAAATATGAAATTAACTTAAGTATGATTAGACTGTAAGTTTACTACAATGTCTGAAACATACATTTTGACCTTTGACTCAACCATCGTGAGTCAAAGTGCAAATCCAAAATGTAATTATGATTGAAAAGGAAAAGTCTGCTCTCTTCAAACTACATCTTACTGGCTGATATAGCCCAGTAATACAATGTAAAGGCCATGTGAGAACCTCTGGTAATATAACCTATTTCTTAAATTGATTTTGCATTGCCTATAGGGCGCAAAATGGCTGGCAAGTGAGCTGTGTCACATAAGCCTAAAATAGCATTGAGGAACTGCGGTTGGGTTTGGAACCAGCTCTTTGTGGGTAGTGGATGAGAGTCAGACAGAAAGGCAGCTGGATGAGTGCGATATAAAAAGGCAGCTGGAGGAGTGAAATATAAAAAGGCAGCTGGAGGAGTGAAATATAAAAAGGCAGCTGGAGGAGTGTGATATGAAAAGGCAGCTGGAGGAGTGCAGTATAAAAAGGCAGCTGGAGGAGTGTGATATAAAAAGGCAGCTGGAGGAGTGTGATATAAAAAGGCAGCTGGAGGAGTGTGATATAAAAAGGCAGCTGGAGCAGTGTGATATAAAAAGGCAGCTGGAGGAGTGTGATATAAAATGGCAGCTGGAGGAGTGTGATATAAAAAGGCAGCTGGAGGAGTGTGATATAAAAAGGCAGCTGGAGGAGTGTGATATAAAAAGGCAGCTGGAGGAGTGTGATATAAAAAGGCAGCTGGAGCAGTGTGATATAAAAAGGCAGCTGGAGGAGTGTGATATATAAAAAGGCAGCTGGAGGAGTGTGATATAAAAAGGCAGCTGGAGGAGTGTGATATAAAAGGCAGCTGGAGGAGTGTGATATAAAAAGGCAGCTGGAGGAGTGTGATATAAAAAGGCAGCTGGAGGAGTGTGATATAAAAAGGCAGCTGGAGGAGTGCGATATGAAAAGGCAGCTGGAGGACTGCGGTATAAAAAGGCAGCTGGAGGAGTATGATATAAAAAGGCAGCTGGAGGAGTGTGATATAAAAAGGCAGCTGGAGGAGTGTGATATAAAAAGGCAGCTGGAGGAGTGCAGTATAAAAAGGTAGCTGGAGGAGTGTGATATAAAAAGGCAGCTGGAGGAGTGTGATATAAAAAGGCAGCTGGAGGAGTGTGATATAAAAGGCAGCTGGAGGAGTGTGATATAAAAAGGCAGCTGGAGGAGTGTGATATAAAAAGGCAGCTGGAGGAGTGTGATATAAAAAGGCAGCTGGAGGAGTGCGATATGAAAAGGCAGCTGGAGGAGTGCGGTATAAAAAGGCAGCTGGAGGAGTGTGATATAGAAAGGCAGCTGGAGGAGTGTGATATAAAAAGGCAGCTGGAGGAGTGCAGTATAAAAAGGCAGCTGGAGGAGTGTGATATAGAAAGGCAGCTGGAGGAGTGCTGTATAAAAAGGCAGCTGGAGGAGTGTAGTATAAAAAGGCAGCTGGAGGAGTGTGATATAAAAAGGCAGCTGGAGGAGTGTGATATAAAAAGGCAGCTGGAGGAGTGTGATATAAAAAGGCAGCTGGAGGAGTGTGATATAAAAAGGCAGCTGGAGGAGAGTGGTATAAAAAGGCAGCTGGAGGAGAGTGGTATAAAAAGGCAGCTGGAGGAGTGCAGTATAAAAAGGCAGCTGGAGGAGTGCGATATAAAAAGGGAGCTGGAGGAGTGCGATATAAAAAGGCAGCTGGAGGAGTGCGATATAAAAAGGCAGCTGGAGGAGTGCGGCATAAAAAGTCAGCTGGAGGAGTGCGGTATAAAAAGGCAGCTGGAGGAGTGCGATATAAAAAGGCAGCTGGAGGAGTGCGATATAGAAATGCAGCTGGAGGAGTGTGATATAAAAAGGCAGCTGGAGGAGTGCGGTATAAAAAGGCAGCTGGAGGAGTGTAGTATAAAAAGGCAGCTGGAGGAGTGCGGTGTAAAAAGGCAGCTGGAGGAGTGCAGCATAAAAATGCAGCTGGAGGAGTGTGATATAAAAAGGCAGCTGGAGGAGTGCGGCATAAAAAGGCAGCTGGAGGAGTGCGGCATAAAAAGGCAGCTGGAGGAGTGTGATATAAAAAGGCAGCTGGAGGAGTGTGATATAAAAAGGCAGCTGGAGGAGTGCGGTATAAAAAGGCAGCTGGAGGAGTGCAGCATAAAAAGGCAGCTGGAGGAGTGCAGCATAAAAAGGAAGCTGGAGGAGTGTGGTATAAAAAGGCAGCTGGAGGAGTGCGGTATAAAAAGGCAGCTGGAGGAGTGTGGTATAAAAAGGCAGCTGGAGGAGTGCGATATGAAAAGGCAGCTGGAGGAGTGCAGTATAAAAAGGCAGCTGGAGGAGTGTGATATAAAAAGGCAGCTGGAGGAGTGCAGTATAAAAAGGCAGCTGGAGGAGTGTGGTATAAAAAGGCAGCTGGAGGAGTGCGGCATAAAAAGGCAGCTGGAGGAGTGCAGTATAAAAAGGCAGCTGGAGGAGTGTGGTATAAAAAGAGAGCTGGAGGAGTGCGATATGAAAAGGCAGCTGGAGGAGTGCAGTATAAAAAGGCAGCTGGAGGAGTGTGATATAAAAAGGCAGCTGGAGGAGTGTGATATAAAAAGGCAGCTGGAGGAGTGTGATATAAATAGGCAGCTGGAGGAGTGTGATATAAAAAGGCAGCTGGAGGAGTGTGATATAAAAAGGCAGCTGGAGGAGTGTGATATGAAAAGGCAGCTGGAGGAGTGCGATATAGAAAGGCAGCTGGAGGAGTGCGATATAAAAAGGCAGCTGGAGGAGTGCGATATAAAAAGGCAGCTGGAGGAGTGCGATATAGAAAGGCAGCTGGAGGAGTGTGATATAAAAAGGCAGCTGGAGGAGTGTGATATAAAAAGGCAGCTGGAGGAGTGTAGTATAAAAAGGCAGCAGGAGGAGTGCGGTGTAAAAAGGCAGCTGGAGGAGTGCAGCATAAAAATGCAGCTGGAGGAGTGTGATATAAAAAGGCAGCTGGAGGAGTGCGATATAAAAAGGCAGCTGGAGGAGTGCGGCATAAAAAGGCAGCTGGAGGAGTGTGATATAAAAAGGCAGCTGGAGGAGTGTGATATAAAAAGGAAGCTGGAAAAGTGCGGAATATAAAGGCAGCTGGAGGAGTGCAGCATAAAAAGGCAGCTGGAGGAGTGTGGTATAAAAAGGCAGCTGGAGGAGTGCAGTATAAAAAGGCAGCTGGAGGAGTGCGATATAAAAAGGCAGCTGGAGGAGTGCGATATGAAAAGGCAACTGGAGGAGTGCAGTATAAAAAGGCAGCTGGAGGAGTGTGATATAAAAAGGCAGCTGGAGGAGTGCAGTATAAAAAGGCAGCTGGAGGAGTGTGGTATAAAAAGGCAGCTGGAGGAGTGCGGCATAAAAAGGCAGCTGGAGGAGTGTGGTATAAAAAGGCAGCTGGAGGAGTGCGATATGAAAAGGCAACTGGAGGAGTGCAGTATAAAAAGGCAGCTGGAGGAGTGTGATATAAAAAGGCAGCTGGAGGAGTGCAGTATAAAAAGGCAGCTGGAGGAGTGTGGTATAAAAAGGCAGCTGGAGGAGTGCGGCATAAAAAGGCAGCTGGAGGAGTGCAGTATAAAAAGGCAGCTGGAGGAGTGTGGTATAAAAAGGCAGCTGGAGGAGTGCGATATGAAAAGGCAGCTGGAGGAGTGCAGTATAAAAAGGCAGCTGGAGGAGTGTGATATAAAAAGGCAGCTGGAGGAGTGTGATATAAAAAGGCAGCTGGAGGAGTGTGATATAAATAGGCAGCTGGAGGAGTGTGATATAAAAAGGCAGCTGGAGGAGTGTGATATAAAAAGGCAGCTGGAGGAGTGTGATATGAAAAGGCAGCTGGAGGAGTGTGATATAAAAAGGCAGCTGGAGGAGTGCGGTATAAAAAGGCAGCTGGAGGAGTGTGATATAAAAAGGCAGCTGGAGGAGTGTGATATAAAAAGGCAGCTGGAGGAGTGTGATATAAATAGGCAGCTGGAGGAGTGTGATATAAAAAGGCAGCTGGAGGAGTGTGATATAAAAAGGCAGCTGGAGGAGTGTGATATAAAAAGGCAGCTGGAGGAGTGTGATATAAAAAGGCAGCTGGAGGAGTGTGATATAAAAAGGCAGCTGGAGGAGAGTGGTATAAATAGGCAGCTGGAGGAGTGTGATATAAAAAGGCAGCTGGAGGAGTGTGATATAAAAGGCAGCTGGAGGAGTGTGATATAAAAAGGCAGCTGGAGGAGTGCGATATAAAAAGGCAGCTGGAGGAGTGCAGTATAAAAAGGCAGCTGGAGGAGTGCGGTGTAAAAAGGCAGCTGGAGGAGTGCAGTATAAAAAGGCAGCTGGAGGAGTGCGATATAAAAAGGCAGCTGGAGGAGTGCGATATATAAAGGCAGCTGGAGGAGTGCGGTGTAAAAAGGCAGCTGGAGGAGTGTGATATAAAAAGGCAGCTGGAGGAGTGCAGTATAAAAAGGCAGCTGGAGGAGTGCAGTATAAAAAGGCAGCTGGAGGAGTGCGGTGTAAAAAGGCAGCTGGAGGAGTGTGATATAAAAAGGCAGCTGGAGGAGTGCAGTATAAAAAGGCAGCTGGAGGAGTGCGGTGTAAAAAGGTAGCTGGAGGAGTGTGATATATAAAGGCAGCTGGAGGAGTGCGGTATAAAAAGGCAGCTGGAGGAGTGTGATATAAAAAGGCAGCTGGAGGAGTGTGATATAAAAAGGCAGCTGGAGGAGTGCAGTATAAAAAGGTAGCTGGAGGAGTGCGATATATAAAGGCAGCTGGAGGAGTGCGGTATAAAAAGGCAGCTGGAAGAGTGTGATATAAAAAGGCAGCTGGAGGAGTGTGATATAAAAAGGCAGCTGGGGGAGTGCAGTATAAAAAGGCAGCTGGAGGAGTGCGGTGTAAAAAGGCAGCTGGAGGAATGCGATATTAAAAGGCAGCTGGAAGAGTGTGATATAAAAAGGCAGCTGGAGGAGTGTGATATAAAAAGGCAGCTGGAGGAGTGTGATATAAAAAGGCAGCTGGAGGAGTGCGATATAAAAAGGCAGCTGGAGGAGTGCGATATAAAAAGGCAGCTGGAGGAGTGCAGTATAAAAAGGGAGCTGGAGGAGTGTGATATAAAAAGGCAGCTGGAGGAGTGTGATATAAAAAGGCAGCTGGAGGAGTGCGGTATAAAAAGGCAGCTGGAGGAGTGTGATATAAAAAGGCAGCTGGAGGAGTGTGATATGAAAAGGCAGCTGGAGGAGTGCGATATAAAAAGGGAGCTGGAGGAGTGCGATATAAAAAGGCAGCTGGAGGAGTGTGGTATAAAAAGGGAGCTGGAGGAGTGCGATATAAAAAGGGAGCTGGAGGAGTGTGATATAAAAAGGCAGCTGGAGGAGTGCGGTATAAAAAGGGAGCTGGAGGAGTGCGATATGAAAAGGGAGCTGGAGGAGTGCGATATGAAAAGGGAGCTGGAGGAGTGCGATATGAAAAGGCAGCTGGAGGAGTGCGGTATAAAAAGGCAGCTGGAGGAGTGCGATATAAAAAGGCAGCTGGAGGAGTGTGATATAAAAAGGCAGCTGGAGGAGTGCGATATAAAAAGACAGCTGCAGGAGTGCGATATAAAAAGGCAGCTGGAGGACTGTGATATAAAAAGGCAGCTGGAGGAGTGCGATATAAAAAGGCAGCTGGAGGAGTGTGATATAAAAAGGCAGCTGGAGGAGTGCAGTATAAAAAGGCAGCTGGAGGAGTGTGATATAAAAAGGCAGCTGGAGGAGTGTGATATAAAAAGGCAGCTGGAGGAGTGTGATATAAAAAGGCAGCTGGAGGAGTGTGATATATAAAGGCAGCTGGAGGAATGCGATATGAAAAGGTAGCTGGAGGAGTGCGATATAAAAAGGCAGCTGGAGGAGTGCGATATGAAAAGGCAGCTGGAGGAGTGTGATATAAAAAGGCAGCTGGAGGAGTGCGGTATAAAAAGGCAGCTGGAGGAGTGCGATATAGAAAGGCAGCTGGAGGAGTGCTGTATAAAAAGGCAGCTGGAGGAGTGCAGTATAAAAAGGCAGCTGGAGGAGTGCGGTATAAAAAGGCAGCTGGAGGAGTGCGATATAAAAAGGCAGCTGGAGGAGTGCAGTATAAAAAGGCAGCTGGAGGAGTGTGATATAAAAAGGCAGCTGGAGGAGTGTGATATAAAAAGGCAGCTGGAGGAGTGTGATATAAATAGGCAGCTGGAGGAGTGTGATATAAAAAGGCAGCTGGAGGAGTGTGATATAAAAAGTCAGCTGGAGGAGTGTGATATAAAAAGGCAGCTGGAGGAGTGCGGTATAAAAAGGCAGCTGGAGGAGTGCGGTATAAAAAGGCAGCTGGAGCAGTGTGATATAAAAAGGCAGCTGGAGGAGTGCGATATGAAAAGGCAGCTGGAGGAGTGCAGTATAAAAAGGCAGCTGGAGGAGTGTGGTATAAAAAGGCAGCTGGAGGAGTGTGATATAAAAAGGCAGCTGGAGGAGTGCAGTATAAAAAGGCAGCTGGAGGAGTGTGATATAAAAAGGCAGCTGGAGGAGTGTGATATAAAAAGGCAGCTGGAGGAGTGTGATATAAATAGGCAGCTGGAGGAGTGTGATATAAAAAGGCAGCTGGAGGAGTGTGATATAAAAAGGCAGCTGGAGGAGTGTGATATGAAAAGTCAGCTGGAGGAGTGTGATATAAAAAGGCAGCTGGAGGAGTGCGGTATAAAAAGGCAGCTGGAGGAGTGCGGTATAAAAAGGCAGCTGGAGCAGTGTGATATAAAAAGGCAGCTGGAGGAGTGTGATATAAAAAGGCAGCTGGAGGAGTGTGGTATAAAAAGGCAGCTGGAGGAGTGCAGTATAAAAAGGCAGCTGGAGGAGTGCAGTATAAAAAGGCTGCTGGAGGAGTGCGATATATAAAGGCAGCTGAAAGAGTGCGGTATAAAAAGGCAGCTGGAGGAGTGCGATATAAAAAGGCAGCTGGAGGAGTGTGATATATAAAGGCAGCTGGAGGAGTGCGGTATAAAAAGGCAGCTGGAGGAGTGCAGTATAAAAAGGCAGCTGGAGGAGTGTGACATAAAAAGGCAGCTGGAGGAATGCGATATTAAAAGGCAGCTGGAGGAGTGTGATATAAAAAGGCAGCTGGAGGAGTGTGATATAAAAAGGCAGCTGGAGGAGTGTGATATAAAAAGTCAGCTGGAGGAGTGCGATATAAAAAGGCAGCTGGAGGAATGCGATATTAAAAGGCAGCTGGAGGAGTGTGATATAAAAAGGTAGCTGGAGGAGTGTGATATGAAAAAGCAGCTGGAGGAGTGTGATATAAATAGGCAGCTGGAGGAGTGTGATAGAAAGGCAGCTGAGGGTATTAAAAGCTGCAGGGCGGGAGCGGGATGAAGACCAATACTGTGCACCATGACAGTGACGCCTGTAACGTTAGAGCTGTGTATTACTGTCAGTATGAATAGTAGGGAATTCGTTTTATTTCATTCATTCGTCGAGTGTATGAAGTATGAAACAGTATAAAACACTAGCTAACATTACATGTCAGCACTGCAAATAAACAATATCTTTTTTTTTGTTAAGTTAAACAGCAGTTACCTTGCCAACTACGTC
The DNA here is from genome assembly GCF_029448725.1 of Salvelinus fontinalis. Classification (NCBI taxonomy): domain Eukaryota; kingdom Metazoa; phylum Chordata; class Actinopteri; order Salmoniformes; family Salmonidae; genus Salvelinus; species Salvelinus fontinalis. The sequence goes on along the minus strand of NW_026600803.1, from coordinate 52,000 downwards.
AGTCAACTAAAGAGTAGCCAATTTTTGCTCTGCTTGCTTTTACAACTCGATGAAAGAGCACAGCAGATACACACTGAACTATGCTCAGCTCTCCCAAGCTGGTCCAGCTTTGCCTTCACACAGCCTGTCAGCTCGCTCTGTGGACACATTTGCAACTTTTTGTATTACATTGCAATGATAAAACTGTGAGGGACAAAACTGCTTATTCAGAAAGTGAGGGGGACATACCACCCCCCCCCCCCCCCCATATATCACTCTCTCTCTTCCTTTCTGTATCACTCTCTCGTCCTTTCTGTATCACTCTCTCTTCCTTTCTGTCACACTTTCTCTTCCTTTCTGGATCACTCTCTCTTCCTTTCTATATCACTCTCTCTTCCTTTCTGTATCACTCTCTCTTCCTTTCTCTTTCACTCTCTTCCTTTCTATATCACTCTCTCTTCCTTTCTGTATCACTCTCTCTTCCTTTCTATATCACTCTCTCTTCCTTTCTGTATCACTCTCTCTTCCCCTCTTTATCACTCTCTCTTCCTTTCTATATTACTCTCTCTTCCTTTCTGTATCACTCTCTCTTCCTTTCTACATCACTCTCTCTTCCTTTCTATATCACTCTCTCTTCCTTTCTATATCACTCTCTCTTCCTTTCTGTATCACTCTCTCTTCCTTTCTATATCACTATCTCCTCCTTTCTATATCACTCTCTCTTCCTTTCAGTATCACTCTCTCTTCCTTTCTGTATCACGCTCTCTTCCTTTCTATATCACTCTCTCTTCCTTTCTGTATCACGCTCTCTTCCTTTCTATATCACTCTCTCTTCCTTTCTATATCACTCTCTCTTCCTTTCTATATCACTCTCTCTTCCTTTCAGTATCACTCTCTCTTCCTTTCTGTATCACTCTCTCTTCCTTTATATATCACTCTCTCTCTTCCTTTCTCTATCACTCTCTCTTCCTTTCTGTATCACTCTCTCTTCCTTTCTATATCACTCTCTCTTCCTTTCTGTATCACTCTCTCTTCCTTTCTACATCACTCTCTCGGCCTTTCTATATCACTCTCTCTTCCTTTCTGTATCACTCTCTCTTCCTTTCTGTATCACTCTCTCTTCCTTTATATATCACTCTCTCTTCCTTTATATATCACTCTCTCTCTTCCTTTCTCTATCACTCTCTCTTCCTTTCTGTATCCCTCTCTCTTCCTTTCTATATCACTCTCTCTTCCTTTCTATATCACTCTCTCTTCCTTTCTCTATCACTCTCTCTTCCTTTCTACATCACTCTCTCGTCCTTTCTATATCACACTCTCTTCCTTTCTATATCACTCTCTCTTCCTTTCTATATCACTCTCTCTTCCTTTCTATATCACTCTCTCTTCCTTTCTGTATCACTCTCTCGTCCTTTCTCTTCTTCTGTCCTCCATCTCTCTATCCAGCTAACAATTGTAGGGAGAGAGAACGTTTTTTTGTAATTTTACCCGTAATGTTAATGTTTGAGTGTTCAGATTTCCATTCTGAGGGATACTCGTCCACACAATGAACATACCGTTTTCTCAACTTACATATTTAGCACACTTTTGTGTACACATGACTACATTGTTCATGTTCATATACACTACCTTTCAAAAGTTTGGGGTCACTTAGAAATGTCCTTGTTTTTGTAAGAAAAGCACATTTTGACTATTGTAGCTGGAAACGGCATAATAATAATGGAATATCTACATAGGCGTACAGAGGCCCATTATCAGCAACCATCACTCCTGTGTTCCAATGGCACGTTGTGTTAGCTAATCCAAGTTTATCATTTTAAAAGGCTAATTGATCATTAGAAAACCCTTTTGCAATTATGTTAACACAGCTGGAAACTGTTGTGCTGATTAAAGAAGCAATAAAAAATGTCCTTCTTTAGACTAGTTGAGTATCTGGAGCGTCAGCATTAGTGGGTTCGATTACAGGCGGCCAACTTCTGTCCGTAGAGTCCAAACAGTTTAGGCTACACACTAACATGACCTCAGGCCTTACTCATCTGATGGTGCCCCAGTACCAGTCGAAAAAATGAACAAAGGTATATATGGAGACAGTTTAGTGTCAAAAATAAGAGGTTAAATACATGTAAAAAACGAAAATAATATATTTTTAAAGTTTTTGTGATCTTATAGCTCTCAGATAAAGGACAGACACTTCAGAACAAACTTCCTTTTTGATTTGTTGAGGATTTTCTGTTATTCAATGTGTTTCTATTGGCTAATAGCAGTAAGAACGGTTATTCAATGTGTTTCTATTGGCTAACAGCAGTAAGGACTGTCTGTTATTCAATGTGTTTCTATTGGCTAATAGCAGTAAGGACTATCTGTTATTCAATGTGTTTCTATTGGCTAATAGCAGTAAGGACTATCTGTTATTCAATGTGTTTCTATTGGCTAATAGCAGTAAGAACGGTTATTCAATGTGTTTCTATTGGCTAATAGCAGTAAGGACTATCTGTTATTCAATGTGTTTCTATTGGCTAATAGCAGTAAGGACTATCTGTTATTCAATGTGTTTCTATTGGCTAATAGCAGTAAGAACGGTTATTCAATGTGTTTCTATTGGCTAATAGCAGTAAGAACGGTTATTCAATGTGTTTCTATTGGCTAATAGCAGTAAGGACTATCTGTTATTCAATGTGTTTCTATTGGCTAATAGCAGTAAGGACTGTTATTCAATGTGTTTCTATTGGCTAATAGCAGTAAGGACTGTTATTCAATGTGTTTCTATTGGCTAATAGCAGTAAGGACTATCTGTTATTCAATGTGTTTCTATTGGCTAATAGCAGTAAGGACTGTCTGTTATTCAATGTGTTTCTATTGGCTAGTAAGGACTGTCTGTTATTCAATGTGTTTCTATTGGCTAATAGCAGTAAGGACTATCTGTTATTCAATGTGTTTCTATTGGCTAATAGCAGTAAGGACTATCTGTTATTCAATGTGTTTCTATTGGCTAATAGCAGTAAGGACTATCTGTTATTCAATGTGCATGTGTGGGCTAATAGCTCTAACACCAAATAAAAATGTTAAACAAATACACTGCTCAAAAAAATAAAGGGAACACTTAAACAACACAATGTAACTCCAAGTCAATCACACTTCTGTGAAATCAAACTGTCCACCTAGGAAGCAACACTGATTGACAATAAATTTCACATGCTGTTGTGCAAATGGAATAGACAAAAGGTGGAAATTATAGGCAATTAGCAAGACACCCCCAATAAAGGAGTGATTCTGCAGGTGGTGACCACAGACCACTTCTCAGTTCCTATGCTTCCTGGCTGATGTTTTGGTCACTTTTGAATGCTGGCGGTGCTCTCACGCTAGTGGTAGCATGAGACGGAGTCTACAACCCACACAAGTGGCTCAGGTAGTGCAATTCATCCAGGATGGCACATCAATGCGAACTGTGGCAAGAAGGTTTGCTGTGTCTGTCAGCGTAGTGTCCAGAGCATGGAGGCGCTACCAGGAGACAGGCCAGTACATCAGGAGACGTGGAGGAGGCCGTAGGAGGGAAACAACCCAGCAGCAGGACCGCTACCTCTGCCTTTGTGCAAGGAGGAGCTCTGCCAGAGCCCTGCAAAATGACCTCCAGCAGGCCACAAATGTCCACAAACTGACAAAGAGTTTTGATTGGATCAGTGTTTTATCAATCAGGGCCTTGATTGGCTAGGCAACAGTACAAAGGCGTGATGTGTTTTAAGGAAACTGATTTTTTTTTTGGGGGGGGGGGCGTTTCTTTGGGACCATGAGGTCATATCCTGACAACTGATAAACAGAAATGTTCCTGCAACGTTTCCATGAAATATGTCATGAACATGAATATATTTTATTCTGAGAACATGGCACCGTGTTCTGTGTCTGTTTGGTGGAATGTTGATGGAATATTCTCTGAACCCTGGATACATGAATATTCCCGCAACGTGAGAACATGGTTAGCACATTCTGGTGAAGCTTTATTTGACATTAAGGGGATGGTCTCTTGGAAACATTCATATCAACATATCAATGTTATCTAAAGTTGTGGGAATGTTTGATGTGAGCTGGGTACCTTCCTCCGTCTCTTCCTCTTCCTCCCTCTCACACCCCTTTCTCTCCCTCCCTCTCACCCCCTTCCTCCGTCTCCTCCTCCGTCTCTTTCTCTCCCTCCCTCTCACCCCCTTCATCCGTCTCCTCCCCCGTCTCTTTCTCTCCCTCCCTCTCACCCCCTTCCTCCGTCTCCTCCCCCGTCTCTTTCTCTCCCTCCCTCTCACCCCCTTCATCCGTCTCCTCCCCCGTCTCTTTCTCTCCCTCCCTCTCACCCCCTTCCTCCCTCTCTTTCCCGTCTCTTTCCCTCCCTCCCTCTCACCCCCTTTCTCCCGTCTCTTTCTCTTCCTCCCTCTCACCCCCTTTCTCCCGTCTCTTTCTCTTCCTCCCTCTCACCCCCTTCCTCCCTCTCTTTCCCTCCCTCCCTCTCACCCCCTTTCTCCCGTCTCTTTCTCTTCCTCCCTCTCGCCCCCTTCATCCTGTCTCTTTCTCTCCCTCCCTCTCACCCCCTTTCTCCTGTCTCTTTCTCTTCCTCCCTCTCGCCCCCTTCATCCTGTCTCTTTCTCTCCCTCCCTCTCGCCCCCTTCATCCTGTCTCTTTCTCTTCATCCCTCTCACCCCCTTTCTCCCGTCTCTTTCTCTCCCTCCCTCTCACCCCCTTTCTCCCGTCTCTTTCTCTTCCTCCCTCTCGCCCCCTTCATCCTGTCTCTTTCCCTCCCTCCCTCTCACCCCCTTTCTCCTGTCTCTTTCTCTTCCTCCCTCTCGCCCCCTTCATCCTGTCTCTTTCTCTCCCTCCCTCTCGCCCCCTTCATCCTGTCTCTTTCTCTTCATCCCTCTCACCCCCTTTCTCCTGTCTCTTTCTCTCCCTCCCTCTCACCCCCTTTCTCCCGTCTCTTTCTCACCCTCCCTCTCACCCCCTTTCGCCGTCTCTTTCTCACCCTCCCTCTCACCCCCTTTCGCCGTCTCTTTCTCACCCTCCCTCTCACCCCCTTTCTCCCATCTCTTTCTCACCCTCCCTCTCACCCCCTTTCGCCGTCTCTTTCTCACCCTCCCTCTCACCCCCTTTCGCCGTCTCTTTCTCACCCTCCCTCTCACCCCCTTTCGCCGTCTCTTTCTCACCCTCCCTCTCACCCCCTTTCTCCCATCTCTTTCTCACTCTCCCTCTCACCCCCTTTCGCCGTCTCTTTCTCACCCTCCCTCTCACCCCCTTTCTCCCATCTCTTTCTTACCCTCCCTCTCACCCCCTTTCGCCGTCTCTTTCTCACCCTCCCTCTCACCCCCTTTCTCCCGTCTCTTTCTCACCCTCCCTCTCACCCCCTTTCGCCGTCTCTTTCTCACCCTCCCTCTCACCCCCTTTCTCCCATCTCTTTCTCACCCTCCCTCTCACCCCCTTTCGACGTCTCTTTCTCACCCTCCCTCTCACCCCCTTTCGCCGTCTCTTTCTCTCCCTCCCTCTCACCCCCTTTCTCCCATCTCCTTCTCTCCCTCCCTCTCACCCCCTTTCTCCCGTCTCTTTCTCTTCCTCCCTCTCACCACCTTTCTCCTGTCTCTTTCTCTCCCTCCCTCTCACCCCCTTTCTCCCATCTCCTTCTCTCCCTCCCTCTCACCCCCTTTCTCCCGTTTCTTTCTCTCCCTCCCTCTCACCCCCTTTCTCCCGTTTCTTTCTCTCCCTCCCTCTCACCCCCTTTCTCCCGTCTCTTTCTCTCCCTCCCTCTCACCCCCTTTCTCCCGTTTCTTTCTCTCCCTCCCTCTCACCCCCTTTCTCCCATCTCTTTCTCTCCCTCCCTCTCACACCCCTTTCTCTCCCTCTCACCCCCTTTCTCCCATCTCTTTCTCTCCCTCCCTCTCACCCCTTTTCTCCTGTCTCTTTCTCTCCCTCCCTCTCACCCCCTTTCTCCTGTCTCTTTCTCTTCCTCCCTCTCACCCCCTTTCTACCGTCCCTTTCTCTCCCTCTCTCTCACACCCCTTTCTCTCCCTCCCTCTCATCCCCTTTCTCCCATCTCCTTCTCTCCCTCCCTCTCACCCCCTTTCTCCCGTTTCTTTCTCTCCCTCCCTCTCACCCCCTTTCTCCCGTTTCTTTCTCTCCCTCCCTCTCACCCCCTTTCTCCCGTTTCTTTCTCTCCCTCCCTCTCACCCCTTTTCTCCCGTTTCTTTCTCTCCCTCCCTCTCACCCCCTTTCTCTCGTTTCTTTCTCTCCCTCCCTCTCACCCCCTTTCTCCCGTTTCTTTCTCTCCCTCCCTCTCACCCCCTTTCTCCCGTTTCTTTCTCTCCCTCCCTCTCACCCCCTTTCTCCCGTTTCTTTCTCTCCCTCCCTCTCACCCCCTTTCTCCCGTTTCTTTCTCTCCCTCCCTCTCACCCCCTTTCTCCCGTTTCTTTCTCTCCCTCCCTCTCACCCCCTTTCTCCCGTTTCTTTCTCTCCCTCCCTCTCACCCCTTTTCTCCTGTCTCTTTCTCTCCCTCCCTCTCACCCCCTTTCTCCCGTTTCTTTCTCTCCCTCCCTCTCACCCCCTTTCTCCCGTTTCTTTCTCTCCCTCCCTCTCACCCCCTTTCTCCCGTTTCTTTCTCTCCCTCCCTCTCACCCCCTTTCTCCCGTTTCTTTCTCTCCCTCCCTCTCACCCCCTTTCTCCCATCTCTTTCTCTCCCTCCCTCTCACCCCCTTTCTCCCATCTCTTTCTCTCCCTCCCTCTCACCCCCTTTCTCCCGTTTCTTTCTCTCCCTCCCTCTCACCCCCTTTCTCCCGTCTCTTTCTCTCCCTCCCTCTCACCCCCTTTCTCCCGTTTCTTTCTCTCCCTCCCTCTCAACCCCTTTCTCCCGTCTCTTTCTCTCCCTCCCTCTCACCCCCTTTCTCTCGTCTCTTTCTCTCCCTCCCTCTCACCCCCTTTCTCCCGTTTCTTTCTCTCCCTCCCTCTCACCCCCTTTCTCATGTCTCTTTCTCTCCCTCCCGCTCACCCCCTTTCTCCCGTTTCTTTCTCTCCCTCCCTCTCACCCCCTTTCTCCCGTCTCTTTCTCTCCCTCCCTCTCACTCCCTTTCTCCCGTTTCTTTCTCTCCCTCCCTCTCACCCCCTTTCTCCCATCTCTTTCTCTTCCTCCCTCTCACCCCGTTTCTCTCGTCTCTTTCTCCCCCTCCCACCTGTCTCTCCCTTTCTATTTTTTGTTATGCGTATATTCCATTCTCTATGACTACTTTAATATCCCATCAGAATAACACACACAGCTCATGGCAGACCCTCAATGTATCCTTTGTCTAACAGCTCGATTCTGTCTGGTATAAAAACACTGCACAATTTGAGTTATGATTCAATACAGTGATAAAGAGGATTAAAGTGTGTGTGTGTGTGTGTGTGTGTGTGTGTGTGTGTGTGTGTGTGTGTTCGTGTGTGTGTGTGTGTGTGTGTGTGTGTGTGTGTGTGTGTGTTCGTGTGTGTGTGTGTGTGTGTGTGTGTGTGTGTGTGTGTGTGTGTGTGTGTTCGTGTGTGTTCGTGTGTGTGTGTGTGTGTGTGTGTGTGTGTGTGTGTGTGTGTGTGTGTGTGTGTGTGTGTGTGTGTGTGTGTGTGTGTGTGTGTGTGTGAGTGTGTGTGTGTGTGTGTGTGTGTGTGTGTGTGTGTGTGTGTGTGTGTGTGTGTGTGTGTGTGTGTGTGTGTGTGTGTGTGTGTGTGTGTGTGTGTGTGTGTAAGGTACGTACAAACTTCTGAAGTTAAATGAAGGAGGAAAATAAAAAAACATACATTGGGAAAGTATGTTGCTGATCACCTGAGGATTGTGTTTGAGAACACAGAAAATAACAGACACTACAGTATACTGAACTTCCTAACTTCCTGTTAGGAACTTCAACCCTTTTGCGACTCCTCTCACCTCTCTCCTTAAGGGAGGACCCCCGTAGGTTGGTGTGGGTCCATCAGCCGACGAGACCCTCCGTCTTCTCAAGGGACGTTTCTCCTCCACCCCAGTGCTGAAACATCCAGGTCCCACGGTGTCCTTTGTGGTGGAGGAAGCTTCCGAGGTAGGCGTGGGGGCAGTTTTGTCTCAACGACAGGAAGTTGAACCCATGTGCGTTTTATTCTAAGGAACTGTCCCTTGCAGAGAGGAACTATGACATCGGCGATGAAGTTGCCATTAGAGGAGTGGAGACACTGGCTGGAAGGCGCCAAGGAACCATATGTCATCTTCACCGACCACAGGAACCTGGAGTACATACGGACAGCGGGGAGGCTGAATCCGCGCCAAGGAAAGTGGGCCATTTTCTTCACAAGGTTTAACTTCACGCTAACCTATCGCCCAGGCTCAAAGAACACCAAGGCCGATGCCTTGTCCCGCCTCTACGATTCAGGAGAGGGCCCTATCCTGAGTGATCCTATAAGCCCATCCTCCCGAGTCGTAGCTCCTGTGGTCTGGGATGTAGATGTGGAGATCTGCCAGGCTCCGGAGAGGGAGCCCACACCCCTGAACTGTCCACACCTACGTTCCTACAGGGATAAGGGATCGGCTGCGGACCTGGGCACACCTACGTTCCTACAGGGATAAGGGATCGGCTGCGGACCTGGGCACACCTACGTTCCTACAGGGATAAAGGATCGGCTGCGGACCTGGGCACACCTACGTTCCTACAGGGATAAGGGATCGGCTGCGGACCTGGGCACACCTACGTTCCTACAGGGATAAGGGATCGGCTGCGGACCTGGGCACACCTACGTTCCTACAGGGATAAGGGATCGGCTGCGGACCTGGGCACACCTACGTTCCTACAGGGATAAGGGATCGGCTGCGGACCTGGGCACACCTACGTTCCTACAGGGATAAGGGATCGGCTGCGGACCTGGGCACACCTACGTTCCTACAGGGATAAGGGATCGGCTGCGGACCTGGGCACACCTACGTTCCTACAGGGATAAAGGATCGGCTGCGGACCTGGGCACACCTACGTTCCTACAGGGATAAGGGATCGGCTGCGGACCTGGGCACACCTACGTTCCTACAGGGATAAGGGATCGGCTGCGGACCTGGGCACACCTACGTTCCTACAGGGATAAGGGATCGGCTGCGGACCTGGGCACACCTACGTTCCTACAGGGATAAGGGATCGGCTGCGGACCTGGGCACACCTACGTTCCTACAGGGATAAGGGATCGGCTGCGGACCTGGGCACACCTACGTTCCTACAGGGATAAGGGATCGGCTGCGGACCTGGGCACACCCAGCTGTCATCGCTGGTCATCCAGGTATTTATTGCACCATCCACTCCATCGCTGAGAAGTTCTGGTGGCCCACCTTGGCACAAGATGTCACTCGGTATGTCAACTCCTGTTCCGTACGAAGACCCCTCAGAATGCTCCAGCAGGGAATCTCCTACCGCTTCGACCCAGAATGCTCCTGGTCTCATCTATCCATTGATTTTGTAACCGATATCCCCTAATCTGACGGTTTCACCACCATTCTGGTGGTAGTGGTTAGATTTTTGAAGTCATGTCGTTTAATTCCTCTTCCTGGTCTCTCTACTGCTCTCCAGGTTGCTGAGACACTCTTCCTGGTCTCTCCACTGCTCTCCAGGTTGATGAGACACTCTTCATGGTCTCTCTACTGCTCTCCAGGTTGCTGAGGCACTCTTCCTGGTCTCTCTACTGCTCTCCAGGTTAATGAGGCACTCTTCATGGTCTCTCTACTGCTCTCCAGGTTGCTGAGGCACTCTTCATGGTCTCTCTACTGCTCTCCAGGTTGCAGAGACACTCTTCCTCGTCTCTCTACTGCTCTCCATGTTGCTGAGGGACTCTTCCTGCATTATGGCTATCCAGAGGACATCGTCTCCGATCGTGGCCCCAAATTCAGAAATTATAGTTTAAAGGATATCTAGAGTTATAGGATATATAGAGAATTAGGACATAACATAATAGGGTGGAATTGGGCTGGAAGTTTGTATTATTCATGGAAAATGTGTTTTCAATGGTCTCTGTTTCTGTTTGTGATAATACACACAATATGCTTTTCCATTTGTGTTTTGGCCGATGTTTGTGTGTGTGTGTGTGTGTGTGTGTGTGTGTGTGTGTGTGTGTGTGTGTGTGTGTGTGTGATTGGCAAGCCACCGTGTATCTGTTTGCGGGAAAACAGAATGTTTGGGGTCAGATACAGTTGGATGTTTGAAAAGACGGTCTGAGATATACTGGGACTGTTTGATTGCGACACACACACAAACACACACAAACACACACACACACACACACACACACACACACACACACACACACACACACACACACACACACACACACACACACACACACACACATACACACATACACACACACACACACACACACACACACACACACAAACCGCTCCCTGATGGAGAGAAAAATAAAAGGAGGAACGATATCGATGTAGTCCACAGACAGAGATCTATCTCTCTTTCTGCCATCTCTCTCTCGCTCTCTTATCTCTCACTCTCTCTCTGTCTCTATCTCTACACCTATCTCTCTCTCTCTCTCGTGCTATCCAACTCTCTGTTTCTCTGTCTCTCCCTCACGCTATCTCCACACCTCCCTCCCTCCCTCCCTCTCTGCTTATTTGGTTTAGAGCAGACCTAACACACTCTAGTAAATTAGTCAATACAGGAAGATTTTACATCTGGCTAGAAATGTATAAGGAAATTATCTCAACAGAGATAAAATGTCCTCCTGTGTGTTTCCTATATCTCCCAAATAGAAACCCCATTCTTTAATGAAGACAGCTTCTCCATCCTAGAGGGGAGATCAATCATTTCCAGGCCCAGGGACATGTACTAGTCTGTGGCGACCTAAATGGCAGAACTGGACAAGAACCTGAAACCCTCAGCACACAGGGGGACAAAAACCTGCCTGGAGGTGACAGCATTCCCTCCCCCATAGGCCCCCCCTCAGCACACAGGGGGACAAACACCTACCTGGAGGTGACAGCATTCCCTCCCCCATATGCCCCCCCTCAGCACACAGGGGGACAAACACCTACCTGGAGGTGACAGCATTCCCTCCCCCATATGCCCCCCCTCAGCACACAGGGGGACAAACACCTACCTGGAGGTGACAGCATTCCCTCCCCCATAGGCCCCCCCTCAGCACACAGGGGGACAAACACCTACCTGGAGGTGACAGCATTCCCTCCCCAATATGCCCCCCCTCAGCACACAGGGGGACAAACACCTACCTGGAGGTGACAGCATTCCCTCCCCCATATGCCCCCCCTCAGCACACAGGGGGACAAACACCTACCTGGAGGTGACAGCATTCCCTCCCCCATAGGCCCCCCCTCAGCACACATGGGGACAAACACCTACCTGGAGGTGAGAGCATTCCCTCCCCCATATGCCCCCCCTCAGCACACAGGGGGACAAACACCTACCTGGAGGTGACAGCATTCCCTCCCCCATATGCCCCCCCTCAGCACACAGGGGGACAAACACCTACCTGGAGGTGAGAGCATTCCCTCCCCATTATGCCCCCCCTCAGCACACAGGGGGACAAACACCTACCTGGAGGTGAGAGCATTCCCTCCCCCATATGCCCCCCCTCAGCACACAGGGGGACAAACACCTACCTGGAGGTGAGAGCATTCCCTCCCCATTATGCCCCCCCTCAGCACACAGGGGGACAAACACCTACCTGGAGGTGACAGCATTCCCTCCCCCATATGCCCCCCCTCAGCACACAGGGGGACAAACACCTACCTGGAGGTGACAGCATTCCCTCCCCCATATGCCCCCCCTCAGCACACAGGGGGACAAACACCTACCTGGAGGTGACAGCATTCCCTCCCCCATATGCCCCCCCTCAGCACACAGGGGGACAAACACCTACCTGGAGGTGACAGCATTCCCTCCCCCATATGCCCCCCCTCAGCACACAGGGGGACAAACACCTACCTGGAGGTGACAGCATTCCCTCCCCAATATGCCCCCCCTCAGCACACAGGGGGACAAACACCTACCTGGAGGTGACAGCATTCCCTCCCCCATATGCCCCCCCTCAGCACACAGGGGGACAAACACCTACCTGGAGGTGACAGCATTCCCTCCCCCATATGCCCCCGAGGCACAAATACGACAACATAACCAACAAAAACGGGTCACAACTCCTGCAGCTCTGTTGCATGCTGGGTATGTACATAGTCAATGGTAGGCTTCGAGGGGACTCCTACGGTAGGTACACCTATAGCTCATCTCTTGGCAGTAGCACTGTAGACTACTTTATCACTGACCTCAACCCAGAGTCCTATGGTAGGTTCACCTATAGCTCATCTCTTGGCAGTAGCACTGTAGACTACTTTATCACTGACCTCAACCCAGAGTCCTATGGTAGGTTCACCTATAGCTCATCTCTTGGCAGTAGCACTGTAGACTACTTTATCACTGACCTCAACCCAGAGTCTCTCAGAGCGTTCACAGTCAGCCCACTGACACCCCTGTCAGACCACAGCAAAATCACAGTCTACTTGAACAGAGCAATACTCAATCATGAGGCATCAAAGCCAAAGGAACTGAATAATATTAAGAAATGCTATGGATGGAAAGAAAGTATTGTGAAATCTCCCCCCAAAACATTAGGTAACAACAAATTCAATGCCATTTAGACAACTTCCTGGGTAAAACGTTCCACTGCAATAGTGAAGGTGTAAACTTGGCAGCAGAAAATCTTAACAGTATATTTGACCTCTCAGCTTCCCTATCAAATCTAAAAATGTCAAACAGAGAACTGAAGAAAATGAACAACAATGACAGATGGTTTGATGAAAAATGCAAAAACCTAAGAAAGAAATTGAGAAACCTGTCCAACCAAAAACATAGAGACCCAGAAAACCTGAGTCTACGCCTCCACTATGGTGAATCACTAAAACAATACAGAAATACACTACGGAAAAAGAAGGAACAGCACGTCAGAAATCAGCTCAATGTAATTGAAGAATCCATTGATTCTAACCAATTCTGGGAAAATTCTCTACATCATCATTAACAGCAGACTTGTACATTTCCTCAGTGAAAACAATGTACTGATTAAATGTCAAATTGGCTCTTTACCAAATTACCGTACGACAGACCATGTATTCACACTGCACACCCTAATTGACAAACAAACAAAGGCAAAGTCTTCTCGTCCGTTGTTGATTGCAAAAAAGCTTATGACTCAATTTTGGCATGAGGGTCTGCTATGTGAATTGATGGAAAGTGGTGTTGGGGGGAAAACATACGACATTATAAAATCCATGAACACAAACAACGAGTATGTGGTTAAAATTGGCAAAAAACACACATTTCTTCCCACAGGGTCGTGGGGTGAGACAGGGATGCAACTTAAGCCCCACCTTCTTCAGCATATATAATGAATTGGCGCGGGCACTAGAACAGTCTGCAGCACCCGGCCTCACCTTACTAGAACAGTCTGCAGCACCCGGCCTCACCCTACTAGACTCTGTAGTCAAACGTCTACTGTTTGCTGATGATCTGGTGCTTCTGTCCCCAACCAAGGAGGGCCTACAGCAGCACCTAGATCTTCTGCACAGATTCTGTCAGACCTGGGCCCTGTCAGACCTGGGCCCTGACAGTAAATCTCAGCGTTAGTGGTGAGGACGGAGTCAAGCGCAGGAAACAGAACTGAGTAAAAATAACATACTTACCTCGGGGAAAAAATAAACAGTACAAATAAATCCACGTAGGGAATAACAAACACATAACAGGAACAATCACTTTAGCTCAGGTCATTAAAAAATATAAAAAAATAATAATTAAGCACTTTGTGATGAATCTGAAAAGTGTCATGAATACATTTTTGATTTGTTGGTTGGACTGATTGATGTATTGGTTGATTTGATCAGATTGATCAGATTGATCAGTGTGTGTGTTTAATGACCTGATGTGTCCTCCAGGATGAGTTTGGGTACAACGCAGAGACTGTACACATACTGGGTGTAACGGTCCTGACCTGTTTTATGTTGTTTTTTGTATGTGTTTAGGTCAGGGCATGTGTTTTGGGTGGGCAGTCTATGTTATCTGTTTCTATGTTGGTTTTGGTTGCCTGGTATGGCTCTTGATTAGAGGCAGGTGTTTTGCGTTCTCCTCTAATTAAGAGTCATATTTAGGTAGGGTGTTCTCACTGTTTGTTTGTGGGTGATTGTCTCCTGTGTCGTCGAATGTATGTACCATACGGGACTGTTTGGCTGTTCGTTTATTTTGATGTCGTCTGTTTCCTGTCCGTGAGTTTACGTGTAGTTATGTAAGTTTATGTTCAGGTTTCGTCGACGTCGTTTTCTTGTTTTGTGAATTTGAAAGTGTTTTGTTTTTCGTGTTGCCATCGTCGTTATAAATAAAAAGATGGCTTATTTCCCAAATGCTGCATTTTGGTCTGATGATCCTTCTCTCCTCTCCTCGTCCGAGGATGAGGAGAAAGACAGCCCTTACAGAATCACCCACCAAACGAGGACCAAGCGGCAAGGGAATGCTCAACTGAGCAACAAGGACTCCTGGACTTGGGAGGAGATCCTGGACGGTAGAGGACCCTGGGCTCAGCCAGGGGAATATCGCCGTCCCAAGGAGGAGTTGGAAGCAGCGAAGGCTGAGAGGCGCTGGTATGAGGAGGCAGCGCGTCGACGCGGTTGGGAGCCCGTGAGTCAGACCCAAAAATTTCTTGGGGGGGGCACACGAGGAGTGTGGCAAAGCCGGGTAGGATACCCGAGCCAACTCCCCGTGCTTACCGTGGAGGTAGAAGGCGTCGTACTGGTAAGACACCGTGTTATGCGGTAAAGCGCACGGTGTCCCCAGTACGCGTGCTTAGCCCAGTGCGGGCCATTCCACCATGCCGCACTGGGAGGGCTAGGTTGGGCATCGAGCCGGATGTCATGAAGCCGGCCCAACGTATCTGGCCTCCAGTACGTCTCCTCGGGCCGGCGTACATGGCACCAGCCTTACAGGTGGTGTCCCCGGTTCGCCTGCATAGCCCAGTGCGGGCTATTCCACCTCGCCGCACTGGCAGGGCTACGGGGACCATTCAACCTGGTGGGGTTGGGGAGGCTCGGTGCTCAAGAGCACGTGTCCTCCTTCACGGTCCGGTAGACCCGGTGCCACCTCCATGTACCAGTCCTCCGGTGGCAGCCCCCCGTACCAGGCTGTCTCTCCGGGTTCTCTCTCCTGCTGTTTCCTCCTCTCCAGCGCAGCCAGTGCCTAGACCACGCACCAGGCTGTCTCTCCTTCTCCTCCCTACAGAGCCGTCCTGCCATGACCAGCCAGAGCCGTCCTGCCATGACCAGCCAGAGCCGTCCTGCCATGACCAGCCAGAGCCATCCTGCTATGACCAGCCAGAGCCGTCCTGCTATGACCAGCCAGAGCCGTCCTGCTATGACCTGCCAGAGCCGTCCTGCTATGACCTGCCAGAGCCGTCCATTCAGGACCTGCCAGAGCCGTCCAGCCGGGACCTGCCAGAGCCGTCCAGCCGGGGCCTGCCAGAGCCGTCCAGCCGGGACCTGCCAGAGCCGTCCAGCCGGGACCTGCCAGAGCCGTCCAGCCGGGACCTGCCAGAGCCGTCCAGCCGGGACCTGCCAGAGCCGTCCAGCCGGGACCTGCCAGAGCCGTCCAGCCGGGACCTGCCAGAGCCGTCCAGCCGGGATCTGCCAGAGTCCCTCAGCCGGGATCTGCCAGAGTCCCTCAGCCGGGATCTGCCAGAGTCCCTCAGCCGGGATCTGCCAGAGTCCCTCAGCCGGGATCTGCCAGAGTCCCTCAGCCGGGATCTGCCAGAGTCCCTCAGCCGGGATCTGCCAGAGTCCCGCAGCCGGGATCTGCCAGAGTCCCTCAGCCGGGATCTGCCAGAGTCCCTCAGCCGGGATCTGCCAGAGTCCCGCAGCCGGGATCTGCCAGAGTATATCAGCCGGGACCTGCCCCTTGTCCCGGTGCTGCCCCTTATCCCGATGCTGCCCCTTGTACCGGTGCTGCCCCTTGTCCCGGTGCTGCCCCTTGTACCGGTGCTGCCCCTTGTCCCGGTGCTGCCCCTTGTCCCGGTGCTGCCCCTTGTCCCGGTGCTGCCCCTTGTCCCGGTGCTGCCCCTTGTCCCGGTGCTGCCCCTTATCCCGGTGCTGCCCCTTGTCCCGGTGCTGCCCCTTGTCCCGGTGCTGCCCCTTGTCCCGGTGCTGCCCCTTGTCCCGGTGCTGCCCCTTCTCCCGGTGCTGCCCCTTCTCCCGGTGCTGGCCATTCATTTAGGGGATGTTAGTTTTAGGGTGGTCATTGGGAGGGGAAGACAGAAGCGGGGAGTGACTATGGTGGTGTGGGGACAGCGTCCAGAGCCGGAGCCACCACCGTGGTCAACTGCCCACACAGACCCTCCCCTGGACTTTGTGCTGGTGCGCCCGGCGTTCGCACCTTGAGGGGGGGGGTTCTGTAACGGTCCTGACCTGTTTTATGTTGTTTTTTGTATGTGTTTAGGTCAGGGCATGTGTTTTGGGTGGGCAGTCTATGTTATCTGTTTCTATGTTGGTTTTGGTTGCCTGGTATGGCTCTTGATTAGAGGCAGGTGTTTTGCGTTCTCCTCTAATTAAGAGTCATATTTAGGTAGGGTGTTCTCACTGTTTGTTTGTGGGTGATTGTCTCCTGTGTCGTCGAATGTATGTACCATACGGGACTGTTTGGCTGTTCGTTTATTTTGATGTCGTCTGTTTCCTGTCCGTGAGTTTACGTGTAGTTATGTAAGTTTATGTTCAGGTTTCGTCGACGTCGTTTTCTTGTTTTGTGAATTTGAAAGTGTTTTGTTTTTCGTGTTGCCATCGTCGTTATAAATAAAAAGATGGCTTATTTCCCAAATGCTGCATTTTGGTCTGATGATCCTTCTCTCCTCTCCACGTCCGAGGATGAAGAGAAAGACAGCCCTTACACTGGGATCCAGAGGGTTCAACAGGGAAATAATAATAACGTAACGGGAAAAAGGTGTGTACACTGAAGACATAACAAATGGAAAACAGAAACATGGCAGCTAGAAAGCCGGTGACGAACGAACAAGGAGAGGCACCAAGTTCGGCGGAAGTCGTGACACAGTAAATCTCAGTCTCAGACAAAAATAATGGTGTTTCAAAAAAAGAAATACAAATTCTATCTAGAAACAGAATTAGTATATATATATATATATATACCCGCTAATGATTAACATCTAGAAAAGAGACGTTAAATTCTTTAACCACCTAAAGGGAAGCGATTCCAAACCTTACTTAACAAAGCCATCACATACAGAGAGATGAACCTGGAGAAGAGTCCCCTAAGCAAGCTGGTCCTGGGGCTCTGTTCACAAACAGACCCCACAGAGCCCCAGGACAGCATCACAATTAGACTGAGACAAATTATCAGAAAACAAAATGATAATTACTTGACACATTGGAAAGAATTTACAAACAAAGCAACGGAAACTAGAATGCTACTTGGTCCAGAGAGTACACCGTGGAAGAACACTATTCCTTCCCCGTATACATTTTCCCCAGACATTAATACTCATAGCACATACAGAGAGAGACAGAGAGAGAGACAGAGAGAGAGACAGAGAGAGAGACAGAGAGAGAGACAGAGAGAGAGACAGAGAGAGAGACAGAGAGAGAGACAGAGAGAGAGACAGAGAGAGAGACAGAGAGACAGAGTGACAGAGAGAGAGAGAGAGAGAGAGAGAGAGAGAGAGAGAGAGAGACAGAGACAGAGACAGAGACAGAGACAGAGACAGAGACAGAGAGAGACAGAGACAGACACAGAGACAGAGAGAGACAGACAGATAGACAGACAGACAGACAGACAGACAGACAGACAGTCAGACAGAGTGAGAGAGACTCAGAGAGAGAGAGAGAGAGAGAGAGTGAGAGAGAGTCAGAGCCCCATACAAACAAACAAAAACAAAGAACAACTTGAGAGCGAGTTGACAGAAACGCCATACGTTGCTCCTAACAACAGACAGTTGGATGTCTAGAGCTACCTTACTGTAACGGCTCATTTCATTACGGCAGAGTGGGTGATTAAAAGCACTGTCCTTCAAAACACGTCCCCTTGAGAGTCGTCACACCAGCGTAAACGTGGGGGAGGAGCTAAGGGAAGTAGTCACAGCGTGGAAGATGGAGGTGGATGAAGTAACGATTCCTGTGACCACTGACAACGCTAGACATATTGTAAATGCAGCTGCACTAGCTGGATGGGGCCACAGATAAGATATTATGCTCACGTTATTAATCTAGCATCTCAAAAAACGACGTCAGTGAATCCAGTCTCTCGCCTCCAAGCAAACATCGGGAAGGTGCTTCAGGTCCTTCCTTCATAAACATCAGGAAGGTTAGGTCCTTCCTTCATAAACATCAGGAAGGTTAGGTCCTTCCTTCATAAACATCAGGAAGGTTAGGTCCTTCCTTCATAAACATCAGGAAGGTTAGGTCCTTCCTTCATAAACATCAGGAAGGTTAGGTCCTTCCTTCATAAACATCAGGAAGGTTAGGTCCTTCCTTCATAAACATCAGGAAGGTTAGGTCCTTCCTTCATAAACATCAGGAAGGTTAGGTCCTTCCTTCATAAACATCAGGAAGGTTAGGTCCTTCCTTCATAAACATCAGGAAGGTTAGGTCCTTCCTTCATAAACATCAGGAAGGTTAGGTCCTTCCTTCATAAACATCAGGAAGGTTAGGTCCTTCCTTCATAAACATCAGGAAGGTTAGGTCCTTCCTTCATAAACATCAGGAAGGTTAGGTCCTTCCTTCATAAACATCAGGAAGGTTCTTCAGGTCCTTCCTTCATAAACATCAGGAAGGTTCTTCCTTCATAAAAGCAACAGCTGCTGCACATGTTTCCACACCAGGAGATGCTGGAGCTGCCAAGCCACAAACTAATCCAAGATGTCCCTACTAGATGGAATTCAAGCCATGACACGGTTTGAGAGATACCTTGAGCAGAAAAGTTGCGGTGTATTCGACACTGACCGATCAAGCTGTGAGGAAGAATGGCAAAGATATTGTGAAAATGACATAAGACTAGCAGAGGAAGTTGTCAAAGTGTGAAAACCTCTTCAAAACAGTCACGACACTGATCTGCACTGAGAGAATTCCATCAGTTTTCCATGGTCCTGTCTATGAAAAACAACGATCCTGAAATAAATGGTGGCATCTGATGAAGATGAACACCACAGTGAGGGATGTCAACACTGCTAATCAGAGTGAACCTGGAGCCTAGATATGCTGACCCTGGTGTCCAAGACTTCTTACACAAGAGCTCCGCTTTGGACCCCCCTTTGGACCCCCCTTTGGACCGCCCCGGTTCAAGTCTCTGCTTCACCTGGATGCTGCTGCTCATCTGAGAGTCCACAATGAACTCACAGCAGAGATTGTGACCAATATACAACAGGTATTGTATTTATTTTGTGTGACATGTGACATGTGTTATTTTATTAATTAGTGATTTAACAATTAATTATAAAGTAATAATTGTCATTGTCATTATACTGCCTGATATATATTTCCAACAACACATCATATTTTTAAAGCCACTTCAGAGATAATAATTTAGTAATTTTAATCTTATTTAAGTAATTAGTCATTTTAATCTTATTTAAGTAATTAGTCATTTTAATCTTATTTAAGTAATTAGTCATTTTAATCTTATTTAAGTAATTAGTCATTTTAATCTTGTTTAAGTAATTAGTCATTTTAATCTTATTTAAGTAATTAGTCATTTTAATCTTATTTAATTCTGCAGGGTCAAGCCACAGATGCAACAGGAGCCAAATCCCTCTCCAGAGACGACAGACTGACAGGGGTTCTCCTCCAGAAAATAAGTCTGCCACGGATGAGCTTTTTTTGGGGAAGTTGTTCACGATCCCGGAGCGGGGAACCAAGTCAAAAGGTCAAGGTCGTAGAGGAGGAGGTGACCTCGCACAGGGAAGTGGGCTGTGTTCGCCTGGATGTTGATCCCCTTACATGGTGGAAGGAGGTGACCTCGTACAGGGAAGTGGGCTGTGTTCGCCTGGATGTTGATCCACTTACATGGTGGAAGGAGGTGACCTCGTACAGGGAAGTGGACTGTGTTCGCCTGGATGTTGATCCCCTTACATGGTGGAAGGAGGTGACCTCGTACAGGGAAGTGGGCTGTGTTCGCCTGGATGTTGATCCACTTACATGGTGGAAGGAGGTGACCTCGTACAGGGAAGTGGACTGTGTTCGCCTGGATGTTGATCCACTTACATGGTGGAAGGAGGTGACCTCGTACAGGGAAGTGGACTGTGTTCGCCTGGATGTTGATCCACTTACATGGTGGAAGGAGGTGACCTCGTACAGGGAAGTGGGCTGTGTTCGCCTGGATGTTGATCCACTTACATGGTGGAAGGAGGTGACCTCGCACAGGGAAGTGGACTGTGTTCGCCTGGATGTTGATCCACTTACATGGTGGAAGGAGGTGACCTCGTACAGGGAAGTGGACTGTGTTCGCCTGGATGTTGATCCACTTACATGGTGGAAGGAGGTGACCTCGTACAGGGAAGTGGACTGTGTTCGCCTGGATGTTGATCCACTTACATGGTGGAAGGAGGTGACCTCGTACAGGGAAGTGGACTGTGTTCGCCTGGATGTTGATCCACTTACATGTTGGAAGGAGGTGACCTCGTACAGGGAAGTGGACTGTGTTCGCCTGGATGTTGATCCACTTACATGGTGGAAGGAGGTGACCTCGTACAGGGAAGTGGACTGTGTTCACCTGGATGTTGATCCACTTACATGGTGGAAGACCAAAAATTTATTACATCCCCATGTAACAGTTGTTAACCTGTTGGGGATGGGGGCGCTGTTTAGACTATTTATGCTAATGTGGCTAATTTTTTAAACGGCTTCCCACAAAATCCTTGATCGTACAATATGCATATTATTATTATTATTGGATAGAAAACAGTCTATAGTTTCTATAGGAGTTGAAATTTTGTCTCTAAGTGGAACAGAGCCCATTCTACAGCAATTTCCCTGACATGGAGTCAGATTTGAGAAACGTTGGCCACTTTTCTGAAGTCATTTAAAAGGGCTCTGTCGTTGCTATGACTATACGGACACTTCTTACGTCTTCCCCTGGATGCCTTTACGTGATGACGATTCCAACGGGCTCGATTGCTCGTTCACAGGCCCTACAAATGAAAAAAACCTTTAGCTAGCAAGTCTTTTCTTGCTGCGTAACGCGCGTGGAAGACACCGACCCTCTCCTGTTCCAAGCGTTAGTTTAGCCTGTTATATTTCTCCGGTCATCTTTTCACTCGTTATAGGAGTTACAAACATCACAAAGTAGTTAATTTAAAGCGTTTTATAGCAATTTATATCCGTTTAGTGCGATTTTGGGACATTTATTTTTGCAACGATGTGAAAAGTTGGACACGCTTTTCAGTTCATCCCGAACGTAGTTGACATTTCCACATGGCAAGAGGACAGCTTTCCACCAAAAGACGATTTCTCCCAAGAAAGGATCCTTTGCTCAAGATACTGATGGAAGAACAGCTCAAGGTAGGACATTTTTATTATGATAAATCGTGTTTCTGTCGAAACATTTTAGTGGCTTAGGACGCCATGTTTTTTGACGTAGCTTCGCTTGGCGCAAACTGTATTGAAAAGTAAGGATAAATTAAAAAATGTAATAACGCAATTGTATTAAGAATTAAATTGTCTATCAATCCCTGTCCACCCTATATTTTTTAGTCACGTTTATGAGTATTTATGTATAAGAGTAGATCACTGTCTAAGTGGCGCAAGGACGTTTTCTTTACCAGCTTGTCTACATTTCACATTGTCTAACCATGATTTTGGTGGCTAAATATAAACATTTTCGATCAAACTGTATATGCATGTTGTAATGTGATGTTACAGGAGTGTCATCGGAAGAATTCTGAGAAGGTTAGTGAAAAAATTAATATCTTTTGGCGATGTTGACTTTTATCGCTCACTTTGGCTAGAATCAATGCTGGGCTGCTAATTGCTATGTGCTAAGCTAATATAACGATTTATTGTGTTTTCGCTGTAAGACACTTAGAAAATCTGAAATATTGTCTGTATTCACAGGATCTGTGTCTTTCGATTCGTGTATGCTGTGTATTTTTACGAAATGTTTGATGATTAGTAGTTAGGTAAACACGTTGCTCATTGTAATTATTCTAGTCCATTTGTGATGGTGGGTGCAATTGTAAACTATGCCATATACCTGAAATATGCACTTTTTTCTAACAAAACCTATCCCATACCATAAATATGTTATCAGACTGTCATCTAATGAGTTTTTTTGTTGGTTAGGGGCTATAAATATCTTAGTTTAGCCGAATTGGTGATGGCTACTGGTGTTGGTGGACAAATAAAAGATGGTGGATTATGCTAATGTGTTTTTAGGTAATAGATGTACATCTTTACATATTGTGTCTTCCCTGTAAAACATTTTAAAAATCGGACATGTTGACTGGATTCACAAGATCTGTGTCTTTCATTAGCTGTATTGGACTTTAATGTGTGAAAGTTAAATATTTAAAAAAATATTTTTTTTGAATTTCGCGGCACTGGTTTTTCAGTGGGGGGGGGGGGGGAGTGCCGCTAGCGCCACGCTGATCCTAGACAGGTTAAAGTACTGTGTGAATTTTACCAGGTTCATATATTAATATGTCTTGTTGATTTGTTATTATGCCCTGCGTGCATCCTGGGAGTAGGGGAGTGTGTACTTACGCCACTGTATTGTATCGTATCGTAGCGAACCGTGACAACACTGTACCTGTCACGTTCCTGACCTTTGTTTAGTCTTTGTTTAGTTGGTCTGGACGTGAGCTGGGTGGGTATATTCTATGTTTTGTGTCTCATTGGTTTAGGTGTGTCTTATTGGCCTGATATGGTTCTCAATCAGAGGCAGGTTTTTTACATTGTCTCTGCTTGGGAACCATATTAAGGTAGACTGTTTTCACTGTTTGTTTGTGGGTGATTGTTCCTGTTCATGCATTTATTGATTTTTCTATGTTCACATGTTCAGGACTGTAGCGTCGTTGGTTTCGTTCTGTTTATTGTTTTGTTCGTATTGAAGAAGTATTAAAATAAATATGGATACATACCACGCTGTGATTTGGTCCTCCTCTCTTCCACATTACGACGATCATTACAGAATCACCCACCGAACTCGGACCAAGCAGCGTGGTAAGCGACAGCAGCAGCAGCAGCAGCAGAAGGATCAGCGATGTCAGGAGGAATGGACTTTGGAAGACAACACTGTATCATAATGAACCGTGACACTACCGTATCGTACTGAACTGTGACACCACTGTATCGTACTGAACCATGACACCACTGTATCGTATCGTACTGAACCGTGACACCACCGTATCGTACTGAACCGTGACACCACCGTATCGTACTGAACCGTGACACCACCGTATCGTACTGAACCGTGACACCAACGTATCGTACTGAACCGTGACAACACTGTATCGTACTGAACCGTGACATCACTGTATCGTACTGAACCGTGACACCACTGTATCGTACTGAACCGTGACACCACTGTATCGTACTGAACCGTGACACCACTGTACCGTACCGTGACACCACTGTATCGTACTGAACCGTGACATCACTGTACCGTATCGTACTGAACCGTGACACCACCGTATCGTACCGTACCGTGACACCACTGTATCGTATCGTACTGAACCGTGACACCACTGTATCGTATCGTACTGAACCGTGACATCACTGTACCGTATCGTACTGAACCGTGACACCACTGTATCGTATCGTACCGAACCGTGACATCACTGTATCGTACTGAACCGTGACATCACCGTATCGTACTGAACCGTGACACCACCGTATCGTACTGAACCGTGACAACACTGTACCGTATCGTACTGAACCGTGACACCACCGTATCGTACTAAACCGTGACACCACCGTATCGTACTGAACCGTGACACCACTGTATCGTACTGAACCGTGACACCACCGTACCGTATCGTACTGAACCGTGACACCACTGTATCGTACTGAACCATGACACCACTGTATCGTATCGTACTGAACCGTGACACCACCGTATCGTACTGAACCGTGACACCACCGTATCGTACTGAACCGTGACACCACCGTATCGTACTGAACCGTGACACCACCGTATCGTACTGAACCGTGACAACACTGTATCGTACTGAACCGTGACATCACTGTATCGTACTGAACCGTGACACCACTGTATCGTACTGAACCGTGACACCACTGTATCGTACTGAACCGTGACACCACTGTACCGTACCGTGACACCACTGTATCGTACTGAACCGTGACATCACTGTACCGTATCGTACTGAACCGTGACACCACCGTATCGTACCGTACCGTGACACCACTGTATCGTATCGTACTGAACCGTGACACCACTGTATCGTATCGTACTGAACCGTGACATCACTGTACCGTATCGTACTGAACCGTGACACCACTGTATCGTATCGTACCGAACCGTGACATCACTGTATCGTACTGAACCGTGACATCACCGTATCGTACTGAACCGTGACACCACCGTATCGTTCTGAACCGTGACAACACTGTACCGTATCGTACTGAACCGTGACACCACCGTATCGTACTAAACCGTGACACCACCGTATCGTACTGAACCGTGACACCACTGTATCGTACTGAACCGTGACACCACCGTACCGTATCGTACTGAACCGTGACACCACTGTATCGTACTGAACCGTGACACCACCGTATCGTACTGAACCGTGACAACACTGTACCGTATTGAACTGAACCGTGACACCACCGTATCGTACCGTACCGTGACACCACTGTATCGTACTGAACCGTGAAACCACTGTATTGTACTGAACCGTGACACCACCGTACCGTATCGTACTGAACCGTGACACCACTGTATCGTACTGAACCGTGACACCACTGTATCGTACTGAACCGTGACACCACTTTATCGTACTGAACCGTGACACCACTGTATCGTACTGAACCGTGACACCACTGTACCGTATCGTACCGAACCGTGACACCACTGTATCGTACTGAACCGTGACACCACTGTATCGTACTGAACCGTGACACCACCGTACCGTATCGTACCGAACCGTGACACCACTGTATCGTACTGAACCGTGACACCACTGTATCGTACTGAACCGTGACACCACCGTACCGTATCGTACTGAACCGTGACACCACTGTATCGTACTGAACTGTGACACCACCGTATCGTACTGAACCGTGACACCACTGTATCGTACTGAACCGTGACACCACTGTACCGTATCGTACCGAACCGTGACACCACTGTATCGTACTGAACCGTGACACCACTGTATCGTACTGAACCGTGACACCACTGTACCGTATCGTACCGAACCG
The DNA here is from genome assembly GCF_029448725.1 of Salvelinus fontinalis. Classification (NCBI taxonomy): domain Eukaryota; kingdom Metazoa; phylum Chordata; class Actinopteri; order Salmoniformes; family Salmonidae; genus Salvelinus; species Salvelinus fontinalis. Next base: position 26,592 of record NW_026600803.1, on the reverse strand, counting down.
TGACACCACTGTATCGTACTGAACCGTGACACCACCGTATCGTACTGAACCGTGACACCACTGTATCGTACTGAACCGTGACACCACCGTATCGTACCGAACCGTGACACCACTGTATCGTACTGAACCGTGACACCACTGTATCGTACTGAACCGTGACACCACTGTACCGTATCGTACTGAACAGCGACACCATTGTACCGTACTGAACCGTGACACCACTGTACCGTATCGTACTGAACCGTGACACCACTGTATCGTACTGAACCGTGACACCACTGTATCGTACTGAACCGTGACACCACTGTATCGTACTGAACCGTGACACCACTGTACCGTATCGTACTTAACCGTGACACCACTGTATCGTACTGAACCGTGACACCACTGTATCGTATCGTACTGAACCGTGACACAACTGTATCGTACTGAACCGTGACACCACCGTATCGTACCGAACCGTGACACCACTGTATCGTACTGAACCGTGACACCACTGTACCGTATCGTACTGAACTGTGACATCACTGTACCGTATTGTACTGAACCGTGACACCACTGTATCGTATCGTACTGAACCGTGACACCACTGTATCGTACTGAACCGTGACAACACTGTATCGTACTGAACCGTGACAACACTGTATCGTATCGTACTGAACCGTGACACCACCGTATCGTACTGAACCGTGACACCACTGTATCGTACTGAACCGTGACACCACTGTACCGTATCGTACTGAACCGTGACACCACTGTATCGTATCGTACCGAACCGTGACATCACTGTATCGTACAGAACCGTGACATCACCGTATCGTACTGAACCGTGACAACACTGTACCGTATCGTACTGAACCGTGACACCACCGTATCGTACTGAACCGTGACACCACTGTATCGTACTGAACCGTGACACCACTGTATCGTACTGAAGCGTGACACCACCGTATCGTACTGAACCGTGACACCACTGTATCGTACTGAACCGTGACACCACCGTACCGTATCGTACTGAACCGTGACACCACTGTATCGTACTGAACCGTGACACCACTGTATCGTACTGAACCGTGACACCACCGTATCGTACTGAACCGTGACAACACTGTACCGTATCGTACTGAACCGTGACACCACCGTATCGTACCGTACCGTGACACCACCGTATCGTACTGAACCGTGACACCACTGTATCGTACTGAACCGTGACACCACCGTACCGTATCGTACTGAACCGTGACACCACTGTATCGTACTGAACCGTGACACCACTGTATCGTACTGAACCGTGACACCACCGTATTGTACTGAACCGTGACACCACTGTATCGTACTGAACCGTGACACCACTGTACCGTATCGTACCGAACCGTGACACCACCGTACCGTATCGTACTGAACCGTGACACCACTGTATCGTACTGAACCGTGACATCACTGTATCGTATCGTACTGAACCGTGACACCACTGTATCGTATCGTACTGAACCGTGACACCACTGTATCGTACTGAACCGTGACATCACTGTATCGTACTGAACCGTGACACCACTGTATCGTATCGTACTGAACCGTGACACCACTGTATCGTACTGAACCGTGACATCACTGTATCGTACTGAACCGTGACATCACTGTATCGTATCGTACTGAACCGTGACATCACTGTATCGTATCGTACTGAACCGTGACACCACTGTATCGTACTGAACCGTGACATCACTGTATCGTACTGAACCGTGACACCACCGTATCGTACTGAACCGTGACACCACTGTATCGTACTGAACCGTGACAACACTGTATCGTACTGAACCGTGACACCACTGTATCATACTGAACCGTGACACCACTGTATCGTACTGAACCGTGACACCACTGTACCGTATCGAACCGAACCGTGACACCACTGTATCGTACTGAACCGTGACACCACCGTATCGTACCGAACCGTGACACCACTGTATCATACTGAACCGTGACACCACTGTACCGTATCGTACCGAACCGTGACACCACTGTATCGTACCGAACCGTGACACCACCGTATTGTACTGAACCGTGACACCACTGTATCGTACTGAACCGTGACACCACTGTATCGTACTGAACCGTGACACCACTGTATCGTACTGAACCGTGACACCACTGTATCGTATCGTACTGAACCGTGACACCACTGTATCGTACTGAACCGTGACACCACCGTATCGTACCGAACCGTGACACCACTGTATCGTACTGAACCGTGACACCACTGTATCGTACTGAACCGTGACACCACCGTATCGTACTGAACCGTGACAACACTGTATCGTACCGTACCGTGACACCACTGTATCGTACTGAACCGTGACACCACTCTACCGTATCGTACCGAACCGTGACACCACTGTATCGTACTGAACCGTGACACCACTGTATCGTACTGAACCGTGACAACACTGTATCGTATCGTACTGAACCGTGACACCACCGTATCGTACTGAACCGTGACACCACTGTATCGTACTGAACCATGACACCACCGTATCGTACTGAACCGTGACACCACTGTACCGTATCGTACTGAACCGTGACACCACTGTATCGTACTGAACCGTGACACCACCGTATCGTACTGAACCGTGACATCACTGTATCGTACTGAACCGTGACACCACTGTATCGTACTGAACCGTGACACCACTGTAACCGTATCGTACTGAACCGTGACACCACCGTATCGTACTGAACCGTGACACCACCGTATCGTACTGAACCGTGACACCACTGTAACCGTATCGTACTGAACGTGACACCACCGTATCGTACTGAACCGTGACACCACCGTATCGTACTGAACCGTGACAACACTGTATCGTATCGTACTGAACCGTGACATCACTGTACTGTATCGTACTGAACCGTGACACCACTTTATCGTACTGAACCGTGACACCACTGTATCGTACTGAACCGTGACATCACTGTATCGTACTGAACCGTGACACCACTGTATCGTACTGAACCGTGACACCACTGTATCGTATCGTACTGAACCGTGACACCACTGTATCGTACTGAACCGTGACACCACCGTATCGTACTGAACCGTGACAACACTGTATTGTATCGTACTGAACCGTGACACCACTGTACCGTATCGTACCGAACCGTGACACCACTGTATCGTACTGAACTGTGACACCACTGTATCGTACTGAACCGTGACACCACTGTATCGTACTGAACCGTGACACCACTGTATCGTACTGAACCGTGACACCACCGTATCGTACTGAACCTTGACACCACTGTATCGTACTGAACCGTGACACCACTGTACCGTATCGTACTGAACCGTGACACCACCGTATCGTACTGAACCGTGACACCACCGTATCGTACTGAACCGTGACACCACCGTATCGTACTGAACCGTGACATCACTGTATCGTACTGAACCGTGACACCACCGTATCGTACTGAACCGTGACACCACCGTATCGTACTGAACCGTGACACCACTGTATCGTACTGAACCGTGACACCACTGTATCGTACTGAACCGTGACATCACTGTAGCGTATCGTATTGAACCGTGACACCACTGTAGCGTATCGTACCGAACCGTGACATCACTGTAGCGTACTGAACCGTGACACCACTGTATCGTACTGAACCGTGACACCACTGTACCGTATCGTACTGAACCGTGACATCACTGTATCGTACTGAACCGTGACATCACTGTACCGTATCGTACTGAACCGTGACACCACTGTACCGTATCGTACTGAACCGTGACATCACTGTATCGTACTGAACCGTGACATCACTGTACTGTATCGTACCGAACCGTGACACCACTGTAGCGTATCATACTGAACCGTGACACCACTGTACCGTATCGTACTGAACCGTGACACCACTGTATCGTACTGAACCGTGACATCACTGTATCGTATCGAACCGTGACACCACTGTACCGTATCGTACTGAACCGTGACATCACTGTATCGTACTGAACCGTGACATCACTGTATCGTACTGAACCGTGACATCACTGTATCGTACTGAACCGTGACACCACCGTATCGTACTGAACCGCGACACCACTGTATCGTACTGAACCGTGACATCACTGTATCGTACTGAACCGTGACACCACCGTATCGTACTGAACCGTGACACCACCGTATCGTACTGAACCGTGACACCACTCTATCGTACTGAACCGTGACATCACTGTATCGTACTGAACCGTGACACCACCGTATCGTACTGAACCGTGACACCACCGTATTGTACTGAACCGTGACACCACCGTATCGTAATGAACCGTGACATCACTGTAGCGTATCGTACTGAACCGTGACACCACTGTACCGTACCGTACTGAACCGTGACACCACCGTACCGTACTGAACCGTGACACCACCGTATCGTACTGAACCGTGACATCACTGTATCGTACTGAACCGTGACACCACTGTATCGTACTGAACCGTGACACCACTGTATCGTATCGTACTGAACCGTGACAACACTGTACCGTATCGTACTGAACCGTGACACCACCGTATCGTACTGAACCGTGACACCACCGTACCGTACTGAACCGTGACACCACTGTATCGTACTGAACCGTGACACCACCGTATCGTACTGAACCGTGACACCACCGTACCGTACTGAACCGTGACACCACTGTATCGTACTGAACCGTGACACCACTGTATCGTACTGAACCGTGACACCACTGTATCGTATCGTACTGAACCGTGACAACACTGTACCGTATCGTACTGAACCGTGACAACACTGTATCGTACTGAACCGTGACACCACCGTATCGTACTGAACCGTGACACCACTGTACCGTAACGTACTGAACCGTGACATCACTGTACCGTAACGTACTGAACCGTGACACCACTGTACCGTAACGTAATGAACCGTGACATCACTGTACCGTATCGAACTGAACCGTGACACCACTGTACCGTATCGTACTGAACCGTGACATCACTGTACCGTATCGTACTGAACCGTGACACCACTGTATCGTATCGTACTGAACCGTGACACCACTGTATCGTACTGAACCGTGACAACACTGTATCGTACTGAACCGTGACAACACTGTATCGTATCGTACTGAACCGTGACACCACCGTATCGTACTGAACCGTGACACCACTGTATCGTACTGAACCGTGACACCACTGTACCGTATGTACTGAACCGTGACACCACTGTATCGTACTGAACCGTGACACCACTGTATCGTACTGAACCGTGACACCACTGTATCGTATCGTACTGAACCGTGACAACACTGTACCGTATCGTACTGAACCGTGACACCACCGTATCGTACTGAACCGTGACACCACTGTATCGTACTGAACCGTGACACCACTGTACCGTATGTACTGAACCGTGACACCACTGTATCGTACTGAACCGTGACACCACTGTATCGTACTGAACCGTGACACCACTGTATCGTATCGTACTGAACCGTGACAACACTGTACCGTATCGTACTGAACCGTGACAACACTGTATCGTACTGAACCGTGACACCACCGTATCGTACTGAACCGTGACACCACTGTACCGTAACGTACTGAACCGTGACACCACTGTACCGTAACGTACTGAACCGTGACACCACTGTATCGTATCGTACTGAACCGTGACAACACTGTATCGTACTGAACCGTGACACCACTGTATCGTATCGTACTGAACCCTGACATCACTGTACCGTATCGTACTGAACTGTGACATCACTGTACAGTAACGTACTGAACCGTGACATCACTGTACCGTATCGTACTGAACCGTGACATCACTGTATCGTATCGTACTGAACCGTGACAACACTGTATCGTACTGAACCGTGACATCACTGTATCGTACCGAACCGTGACACCACTGTATCGTACTGAACCGTGACATCACTGTACTGTACTGAACCGTGACATCACTGTACCGTATCGTACTGAACCGTGACATCACTGTACCGTATCGTACCGAACCGTGACATCACTGTATCGTACTGAACTGTGACACCACTGTATCGTACTGAACCGTGACACCACTGTACCGTAACGTACTGAACCGTGACATCACTGTACCGTATCGTACTGAACCGTGACATCACTGTATCGTACTGAACCGTGACAACACTGTATCGTACTGAACCGTGACAACACTGTATCGTACTGAACCGTGACATCACTGTATCGTACTGAACCGTAACACCACTGTACCGTAACGTACTGAACCGTGACATCACTGTACCGTATCGTACTGAACCGTGACATCACTGTATCGTACTGAACCGTGACAACACTGTATCGTACTGAACCGTGACAACACTGTATCGTATCGTAAAGGTAGTTTACTATGTAGGGAATAGGGCTCTGGTTAATGGTAGTTCACTACGTAGGGAATAGGGCTCTGGTTAAAGGTAGTTTACTATGTAGGGAATAGGGCTCTGGTTAAAGGTAGTTCACTATGTAGGGAATAGGGCTCTGGTTAAAGGTAGTTCACTACGTAGGGAATAGGGCTCTGGTTAAAGGTAGTTCACTATGTAGGGAATAGGGCTCTCGTTAAAGGTAGTTCACTATGTAGGGAATAGGGCTCTGGTTAATGGTAGTTCACTATGTAGGGAATAGGGCTCTGGTTAAAGGTAGTTCACTATGTAGGGAATAGGGCTCTGGTTAAAGGTAGTTCACTATGTAGGGAATAGGGCTCTGGTTAAAGGTAGTTCACTATGTAGGGAATAGGGCTCTGTTTAATGTAGTTCACTATGTAGGGAATAGGGCTCTGGTCAAATGTAGTTCACTATGTAGGGAATTGTGCTCTGGTCAAAGGTAGTTCACTACGTAGGGAATAGGGCTCTGGTTAAATGTAGTTCACTACGTAGGGAATAGGGCTCTGGTCAAAGGTAGTTCACTACGTAGGGAATAGGGCTCTGGTTAAATGTAGTTCACTACGTAGGGAATAGGGCTCTGGTCAAAGGTAGTTCACTACGTAGGGAATAGGGCTCTGGTCAAAGGTAGTTCACTACGTAGGGAATAGGGCTCTGGTCAAAGGTAGTTCACTATGTAGGCAATAAGGCTCTGGTTAAAGGTAGTTCACTATGTAGGGAATAGGGCTCTGGTTAAAGGTAGTTCACTACGTAGGGAATAGGGCTCTGGTTAAAGGTAGTTCACTACGTAGGGAATAGGGCTCTGATTAAAGGTAGTTCACCACGTAGGGAATAGGGCTCTGGTTAAAGGTAGTTCACTACGTAGGGAATAGGGCTCTGGTTAAAGGTAGTTCACTATGTAGGGAATAGGGCTCTGGTTAAAGGTAGTTCACTATGTAGGGAATAGGGCTCTGGTTAAAGGTAGTTCACTATATAGGGAATAGGGCTCTGGTTAAAGGTAGTTCACTATGTAGGGAATAGGGCTCTGGTCAAAGGTAGTTCACTATGTAGGGAATAGGGCTCTGGTTAAAGGTAGTTCACTACGTAGGGAATAGGGCTCTGGTTAAAGGTAGTTCACTATGTAGGGAATAGGGCTCTGGTTAAAGGTAGTTCACTATGTAGGGAATAGGGCTCTGGTTAAAGGTAGTTCACTATGTAGGGAATAGGGCTCTGGTCAAAGGTAGTTCACTATGTAGGGAATAGGGCTCTGGTTAAAGGTAGTTCACTACGTAGGGAATAGGGCTCTGGTTAAAGGTAGTTCACTATGTAGGGAATAGGGCTCTGGTTAAAGGTAGTTCACTATGTAGGGAATAGGGCTCTGGTTAAAGGTAGTTCACTATGTAGGGAATAGGGCTCTGGTTAAAGGTAGTTCACTATGTAGGGAATAGGGCTCTGGTTAAAGGTAGTTCACTATGTAGGGAATAGGGCTCTGGTCAAAGGTAGTTCACTATGTAGGGAATAGGGCTCTGGTTAAAGGTAGTTCACTACGTAGGGAATAGGGCTCTGGTTAAAGGTAGTTCACTATGTAGAGAATAGGGCTCTGGTTAAAGGTAGTTCACTACGTAGGGAATAGGGCTCTGGTTAAAGGTAGTTCACTATGTAGGGAATAGGGCTCTGGTTAAAGGTAGTTCACTACGTAGGGAATAGGGCTCTGGTTAAAGGTAGTTCACTATGTAGGGAATAGACACGACCATGTCTTCCTCTCTCTGATGATGTGCATCACACCAGCCAGGTCGCTCAAGGGCCAAATTCAACGTCCATCCAGGTAAACAGGACGTTTGGATATGACTTCAAAACCTGCCTCTAGAGGTGAGTGCTATTACCATCAGGTAGACGTGTGTGTTGCTAGGGCGTTGTGGACCCGGCTTGGGCAGGTCGCGTGTTTAATTCTGGTTTTGGTTTTAACCCTATCCCCAAACCCTAAACTTATTCGGATTGAATGTCTCAACGTTACTGTTTGCGGACAAACGTTTGATTCTGCAGTGAGACTGTGAGAGCTATGTTGAAAACAAACACACACACGACGGTATTGCTACTCTCTGAGACTAAGCCAATGTTGTTTCCTGGTTGAGATGGCAGGTCCTCAGCCTTGTCCACCGTAGCTTTGTATATCAAGACAAGCCAACCAGAATAACGAAAGTAACCTTCAGATAAAATGTCTGATAGGGACTTCTTGGCTTGTCTCTGAACTGTGCGATGAATATTTTTCAGCACAGAAAGATTCCATTCTCTCCTTCCCTCTCTCTGTGTGTGTGTGTGTGTGTGTGTGTGTGTGTGTGTGTGTGTGTGTGTGTGTGTGTGTGTGTGTGTGTGTGTGTGTGTGTGTGTGTGTGTGTGTGTGTGTGTGTGTGTGTGTGTGTGTGTGTGTGTGTGTGTGTGTGTGTGTGTGTGTGTGTGTGTGTGTGTGTGTGTGTGTGTGTGTGTGTGTGTGAATGCGTGATTGCGTGATTGCGTCGGCATTTGGCTCTAAGATAACAGACGCTTAAAAGTGTTTTCTTTGAATCTGTCTGTCGTCAAAAAGATTGGCTACCATGGCAACACGGTAACAACAAACAGTAGGTGCCGTTCTTCTCGTGTTTGTGGTTGTCTAAGCGATAAAGTTTTCTTGAGAAATCTAACA